>NW_017672796.1:27434-90192 GCF_001879085.1 Nicotiana attenuata | reverse complement strand
TATATATATATAGTTTCCGTGCCATAGACTTCCAAATGATGTTTTTCTCTTTTGAAAAAGTCAGATAGTTCATATATAACTAAATTTCTAGTTTCAGAGTCTTGACATTTTCACGAATGAGAGATAAATCAAGGAAAACTTGAGACATGAAACCTGATCTGCATGCGAGGAAAAACTTAAGGGCAAAGACCTTGACAGAACACATAGGCAAACAGCAATTTCTCAAGATTTCCTGGCTTTTTTAGTAGTTCATATAGTGAATGTATATATTTAATTTCGATTGAAATTGTAATTTTTCAGAATAGATGGAAAGATGCTTTTACAATCACACTTTCAATTCTTGACGTCTCCTTATTATTCTCACAATATTACAAATAATACAACTACTACGTTTTCTACACATAAAGCTCCTGAATATTGAGAAAACTTATCGATTAACAAACCAATCTTAAATTATCTCTTCTTCTGGTGCTATTTTTGTTGCCAATTCAACATATTTCTGCAGCAAAACAAATCAATGTCAAATCATCTCCAATCCTCTATGTGTTTAAACATTTATACTACGAAAACATTTATATTAATTAACTTGAATGACAAAGTGATCAACTGGATCACATCTGATATATTCATTTGAAACTTCTCTCTGTAGAAGTCTTCTTCTTGTCGTCCTTAATTATAGTCTGTAGAAGCCTTTTTCTTGTACTGATCTTTTTGAAAGATAGAAAGCTTTTTCACTTCCTGAAGTATATATTGCTACATAGTGATCCTCCAAGATAACCAAATAATAAGGTAAAATGAACATTTACCAATATTGAGGGGTGTAGAGGAATAATTGTAATTCTTTCACCCGTTATAACCAGAGGCGGATACAGGATTTAAATTCTATGGATGCAACTATAAATTTTTAGTATTGAACCCATTATATTTCTAGAGTTATTGATTCATATATATATTATCTTTATAATTTTAATGAATTTTTACACATAAATTTTTACTCCACATCAAAAGTTATAGGTTCAATTGAACCCGTTGCTAACACAATGCATCCGCCCCTGGTTATAACTTATAACCAGAGATCTCGGGTTCTATTCCTGGAATGGAGAACCTTTTGGTAAAGAGCATCTTTTACCCCTTTTAGCGAACCCTAGCGGATGCGGATCCGTGTTAAATCTAAATCTAAATCTAAGTTTCAATGATGAAACCTATTTACATTGATTGCAGAAATCAAGGTATCAACAAAAGGAAAGAAAGCTGTCAAAAGAAAAGAAGCTGATGATGTCTAAACCAAAAGAGATAATGCTGAATCAAAGGAGTTGATGATGTCTAAACCAAAGGAGATGCTGAATCAAAGGACAAGAAGCCACCAAAAAGGAAACCAAATCTGCAGTGCCCTCTCAGTCTCAATCGAAGGAGGTCAAGACTATCAAACAAGGAAACATATCAGGTGAAGATCAAATAATATCCGGCATCCTCAATCAGCAAAGTCGAAAGCTCAAATCTCTCCATAAAATAAGGACGTGACAAGGAAAGTCATGAACGAATCCAGCCCATCTCAAGTGCAGGATTCGAGAGGCACCCCTTGGGTCAAATCTCTTAGAGGATTATGTGCCTCAATCAAGACAAATTGCAACGGCTCTCAAACTCTCCTATAAGAAGTCTGCTCAGTTCATAAAGAAGATTTGCGCAACTACATGCATTATCTTCTAAGTCTCTCTACTTCTTAGCATAAACAATGTATTCATTAGTTTATTAGTATCATAAAAGATAGAAAGAGTTAGAACGCAAAAGAGAGCTGTGTCAACATTCAAAATATATAGCTGCTATATTCCTTTGGTGGTGAACGAGTTAAAACCATCATTGCTGTAATTATTTCAAGATCTAAGAGAACCTTTGTGACCCAAGAGAAACTAGAGGTAAGTATCACACCGGCACCGAACCAGTATAAAAGTTCTTGTAGGTTGTTCTGTTTACTATTCTCTTTGTTTATCTCTATTTGCATTCTGCACGAGATCTAGTCGACTAATATCATCCTTAGTCAACTATTTTTTAATAGACCATATTTCACCCCCCCTCTTGTACTTCCAATTGGTATCAAAGCAAGGCTCACAAACTTTGCTTAATAGCTAGTGAGGAAAAGATCATGGGATCGAACACAGTCGTTGGTGCATTATTTCAAGAAGGAACCTCTCAAGTACGACCACAATATTTCAATGGACAACACTTTTCTCATTGGAAAATGCGTATGGAAATATACACCATGTCATATGACATCAAAGTCTGGCGGGTGATCAAAAAGGGGAGATCTTCCAATTCCCCCAAGGAAAGATGAGAATGGTCAAGTCATAGTATCAACTGATCCACTTGATTTGGATGATTACACTGATGAGCAAGCTGTTGTCATTGCTGTGAATGCTAAAGCAAAAAATCTACTGTACAATGCTATCAGTGGTGAAGAGCATGAAAAGATCTCAAGCTGTGAAACTGCTAAGGAAATGTGGGATAAATTGGAGGTCACATATGAAGGAACCAACAAGGTAAAAGAAACAAGGACAAATCTTTTGGTTCGTGAGTATGAACTATTTCAAATGAAGGATGGAGAATCTGGAGAGGAAATGTTCTCCAGGTTCAGCAAAATTCATGGAGATCTAAAATCCTTTGGTAGAACAATAAAGAGCGTAGAACAAGTCAGAAAAATTCTTAGAAGTCTACCTACGATTTGGCAGCCAAAGGTCATTTCTCTCGAATGTCAGGATCTTGACACAATGTCCTATGATGAACTTAGAGGTGATCTAATAGCCTTTGAGAAAACTCATTTGGACAGGAAAACTCAATAAAAAAAGAAAAAACAGTTACCTTCAAAGCAATTGTAGCTGAACCAGAAGATGAAGAAGAAGAGGAAGGAGGAGAACAGGATGAAAACATAGTCATGCTCTCCCAAGTTGTAACAAGCATGATGAAAAAAAACAGATATAGCAGAAGAGGTAAACCAAACTTCAGAAAGGGGAGGACAAACAATAAAAATGATGGAAGATGCTGTGAATGTGGAAAACATGGAAACATTCAGCTGATTGTCCCAAACTGAAGAAGAAGCTCAGCAAGAACCTCCAAAAGAAGAAGTCCTTTGAGCCTGGAGTGATGAAGAAGAATCTGACCATGAAGAAATTGCAAACATGTGTTTCATGGCCATAAAAGATGATAGCAATGAGGAATCAGGAGAGCGTGGATTCACGGCAAACGAAGGAGCAGATGAGGAAGAAGACTCAGGTGAACTTGGCCTTATGGCAGACGAGGGAACCGGTGAGGTATGTCTTCCTACTTGTCCCAACTGTTATGAACTTCAAGAATTTGTTGATATTGCTCTTGCAGATATTGAAAGAGTTCTAAATCAACTTAGAAAGATCCAAAGAGAAAAGAAAGATTGGGCTTTGAAGCTAGAAGTTTGTGAAATTAAGCGTGACATGCTTCAAGAAGAAATTAATGAACTTCAACTTCAACTAAATGGATTACAAAAATTCCCCAAGTCATAGTTCTATCAAATCAAATCAAACTGCCTCTCATAATTCTTTGATTAGAACTAGAAACTCTCATGCATGCTCGTATTGTGGTAAAAATAGTCACAACACTAACCAATCCAGGAACAGAATCAAAGCAGAAAGAGGCTCTGAAAATCCCAAAAATCCATCGTGTTTTAGTGTGGGAAACATGGTCACACCTCTAACCGTTGCAGGTTCAAGGACAACAGGAGATGGGTCTGGCAACCTAAATCCTCTAGTCAAGCTAACACTCAGAAATCTAACCATTCAGGACCCAAGCAGGCTTGGGTACCTAAAAATAAGTAACTTTGTTTTGCAGGAACACCGCAAAAAGAATAGAAAAGGAAAATGGTATCTTGACAGCGCGTGTTCCAGACATATGACTGGTGACAAATAATTATTCAAAACTGTCACCAAACAAGATGGAGGAACATTTACCTTTGGGGATAAATCAAAAGGAAACGTTATTGGAGTTGGAAAAGTTCCCCTAAGCTCAACATGATGTGGACGAAGTTTACCTGGTCGATGAACACGGTTACAATCTTCTCAATATCAGTCAACTATGTGACAATGACTATGAGGTTCGTTTTAAGAAGCATGGTTGGTTTATAGAAAATGAATCAGGTAAAGTTATTCTTTCAGGAAATAGAGACGTGAATGTCTATACTATCAGTAATATAGATAGCCTTAGTGATCAAATATGTCTTGCTTCTATGATTGACGATCCTTGGGTTTGGCATAGAAAACTTGGACATGCTAGCATGCATACTATTCAAAAACTTTCTAAACATGATCTTGTCATTGGTCTTCCAAGACTAGATTTTTCAAAAGATCATATTTGCGATGCATGTCAACTAGGAAAACAAACTCGCCCATCTTTCAAAATGAAAAACACTGTTTCTACTTCTAAACCCTAACTATTGCATATGGATTTATTTGGTCCAGCTAGAACTGCTAGTATAGGTGGTAGGAAGTATGCTTTTGTTATTGTGGATGATTTTTCTCGATTTACATGGCTTATCTTTTTAAGTCATAAAGATGAAGCTCTAAGGAATTTTGAAGTATTTTGTAAGGTTCAACGAGAAAAGGGATACTACATTTCCACTATCAGAAGTGATCATGGAGGAGAATTTGAAAGCAGGGCTTTTGAAAATTTTTGCAATGATCAAGGAATCTCTCACAACTTCTCTTCACCAAGGTCACCACAACAGAATGGAGTGGTAGAACGTAAAAATTAAACTTTACAAGACATGGCAAGAACCATGATTGTGGAGAATTCTCTACCTCACCATTTCCGGGCAAAAGCTATGAGCACAGCATGTCATATCAACAACAGGTGTCTGATTCAACCAATCCTTAAAAGGAATCCATATGAACTATGGAATGGTAAGAAACCCAACATCAGCTATTTTCACCCTTTTGGATGCAAATGTTTCATTCACAATAATGGGAAGGACAATCTAGGTAAGTTTGATCCTAAAAGTGACGAAGGTATATTTCTTGGATACTCTCCCTCAAGTAGAGCATATAGGGTTTATAATAAAAGAACCTTATGCATTGAAGAATCAATTCATGTTATTTTCGTTGATACTAACCCTTACTTAAGGAATGAAAAACTTCCTGAAGATAAGGAAATTTCTATTGTCCCTAAATCTGTTGTTGTAGGAAAAGATCATCAAAATGAGTCAACTGGTCAGCAGACTCAGTCAACTGAAGAGCATATTGAAGATCACGAACCTTCCCAAATAGATCGGTCGACTGATGTGGAAAAAGAACCTTACTCAACACTCCAAATGAATGGAAAAGTGAACCTGGCTATCCTCACAAATTCATTATCGGAGACCCACAGGAATGAATCACTACTTGAAGATCCCAAAATCTCAAATCACATGTGGCTCTATTTTCTCAACTTGAGCCAAAGAAAGTGGATGAAGCACTGAAGGATGTTCACTGGATCAAAGCAATGAAAGATGAACTTGATTAGTTTGAGAGAAATAAAGTGTGGGAACTGGTTTTAAAAACTTCAAACTTCTCTATTTTAGGAAAAAATGGGTGTTCAGGAATAAATTGAATGAATCTGGTCAAGTAGTTCGAAATAAAGCAAGGCTAGTTGCGCAAGGATCTCAGCAAGAAGGAATCGACTATGATGAAACCTTCGCACCTGTAGCAAGATTGGAATCTATTCGAATATTACTTGCATTTGCCGCTCACAAAAGATTCAAACTATTTCAAAATGGATGTAAAAAATGCATTTCTAAACGGCTACATCTCTGAAGAAGTATATGTGAAGCAACCTCCTGGATTTGTAAATGTCACTCTCCCAGATCATGTATACAAGTTGACTAAAGCTCTGTACGGACTCAAGCAAGCTCCTCGTGCCTGGTATGAAAGGTTAAGCTCTTTCCTTCTAAATCAAGGTTTCAAACGAGGTAATATAGATACATACAACTCTGTTCATTAAGCATTCAAGTTCAGGTAATCTTATTACCCAAATTTATGTTGATGACATTATTTTTGGTAGTCCTAACTCTGTTCTATGTGAAGAATTTGCTCTTTCTATGAAAGGAGAATTTGAAATGAGTATGATGGGAGAATTAACTTTCTTTCTTGGACTGCAAATCAAACAGTCTCCTAAAGGGATCTTCATTAGCCAAACCAAGTATTCCAAGGAACTTATAAAGAAGTTTGGCATGGAGAATGCGAAGTCTATAGGAACTCCAATGAATCTAACAACGATGCTTGATGAAGACATCAATGGAAAAAGTGTTGATAAAACTATGTATAGAGGAATGATTGGATCCTTATTATATCTCACTGCTAGTCGACCAGATATTATGTTCAGTGTTTGGAAATGTGCAAGATTTCAGTCGGCTCCGAAGGAGTCCCATCTTACTGCTGTTAAATGTATCATAAGATACCTCAGAACTAGGATTATGGTATGCTTATTCTACAATTTTGCTTTAAGAGGATTTTTAGATGCAGATTTTGAAGGTGATAAGATCGACAGGAAAAGTACCAATGGCACATGTCAACTTTTGTGAAATGCACTAGTTTCTTGGCATAACAAGAAACAAAATTGTGTTGCCTTATCAACAACTGAAGCACAATATTTAGCTGTTGGAAGCTGATGTACACAAGTCTATGGATAATGCATCAACCTCTCGACTACGATCTATCTCTTACCTCTACTCCTTTTTTGTGTGATAATACTAATGCTATATGTTTGTCAAAAAATTCTGTACATCATTCTAGAGCAAAGCATATAGAAATCAAGCATCATTTTATCCGTGATCATGTTGCTAAAGATGATATTGTATTAGAGTTCATTAGCACTGAATCTAAACTTGCTGATATTTTACATAACCTCTTTTAGAGGAAAGATTTTTTTTACTACGGAAAAAGATTGGCATTGTGCCTGTGATGACCAAAAGGGTCAATTTTTATTTTAGAATCCGGTTCCGTGTTCCGAGGCCTTAAAAACCTCCATTTATCTCTCCTCAATTTGCGTGCGCTGTTCGAGCGCGTATCCGAAAAGCTTTTATGTGAAAATTTAAGAAAAGATAATTTTTGGTTTAAAAAGATAATTTTAGTTGACTTCAGTCAACATTTTGGGTAAATGGACCCGGACCCATGTTCCGACGGTCCCGGAGGGTCCGTAGTAAAATATGGGACTCGGGCGTATGCCCGAAATTAAATTCTGAGGTCCCTAGCCCGAGAAATAAATTTTTGAAGAAAATTATTAACTGAAAAATATAATGGTTTTTAGAAATTTAATAATGCATGACCTTGTTGGTATCGGGCCCGTATTTTGGTTCCGGAGCCTGGTACAAGTTTAATATGGTATTTAAGTCGTGTCTGAGAAATTTGGTGAGAAATGGAGTTTATATGACGTGATTCGGACCCTCGGTTGAGAAAATAGAAACTTTAAGTGTTCTTGAAAAATTTATTGATTTTGATGCTAAATCAAAAGTTTTAGATGTTATTTTGGCAATTTGATAGCACGAGCAAGTCCGTAGGGTTCTTTTAGACTTGTGTGCATGTTTGGTTTGGAGCCCCGAGGGCTCGGGTGAGTTTTGGATAGGCCACAGAGTGTTTTGGACTTGAGGAAAATTTGCTGGTATGCTTCAGCTGTTGCAGGCCCCTGATCTCGCAATTACGAGATCAGGCATCGCAATTGCGAGCCCTGCAGGGTCCGCTTTTGCGAGCCTTTCTTCGCAAATGCGACAAGGAGGCTGGGCCAGCATAGTTCGCAAATGCGAACGAACCTTCACAAATGCGAAGTAGTCAGGGAAGGGGGAGTATCGCAAATGCGACCAAAGGTTCGCATTTGCAACAGTAGCAGAAATGCAGCAGGTTCGCAATTGCGACGCCTGTCTCGCATTTGCGAGCTTCACAATTGCGAAGCTTTGGTCGCAAATGCGAAATCTGCAACTGTGCAAAAAGGGACTTAGACTGGATTCTCAATTCATTTCTCAAATTTTCAAACCCTAAGCTTCAAGAGGCGATTTACTAAAGAGTAGTTCTTCCCCAAATCATAGGTAAACGATTTCTAACTCATTTCTTTCAATCCATTTCATCTTTTTACAAGATTTCATCACAAAATCTAGGGTTTTTCATGGGGAAATTGGGTGTTTTTGGGTAGAATTTAGGAATTTCGAAATTTGGGGAGTTAGACCTCAAATTGAGGTTGGATTCCAAAACTAATTACATATTTGGGCTCGTGGGTGAATGGGTAATCAGGTTTTGGTCCGAACTTCGAGTTTTGACCAAGCGGGTTCGGGGTTGGTTTTTGACTTTTTAGGAAAATTGTCGGGAAATCTATAATCATGCATTAGAATTGGTTTCTTTGGCTTTAATTGATGTTAATAAGTTAATTATGAATAGATTCGGGGAGATTGGAAGTGGAAACTAAGGGAAAAGCGGTATTTGAGTCTTGAATTTGGCCGTGGAATCGAGGTAAGTGTTGTGGCTAACCTTAACTTGAGGGATTAGGTATTGTTGCCATATTTGCTATATGTATACGTTGTTGTAGGGTCGTAGCACGTGAGTTAGTCTTATACTTGTGTCCGTTGTGTTCCTTTATTCGTACTGTTCTTGCTTAAACTGGTTATCATCCATGTTAAACAAGTTTTATCATGTTTTTCCTTGCTTTTGGATATTGATTGAGTATTGGCTCAAGTTGAGATTCGTGTTGTGAAATTAAGTGATGAAACAAGTTGTTTAATGAAGATGCCCTTGGCGGGTTGTTATTGTTTCTGCTGATTGTTTATGTGGTGAGGAAGAGTGATAAAGCATGAAGGGTGATGCCGTGCATATTTCTATTATTCATATGGTGAGATTGAGTGTTAAAGCACGAAGAGCGATGCCGTGCACGTATCTATTATTGATTATCTGGTGAGGTTTAGTGTTAAAGCACGAAGGGTAATGCCGTGCACGTATCCATTATTGATTATCTGGTGAGGCTGAGTGGTAAAGCATGAAGGGTGATGCCGTGCATGTTTCTATTATTGATTATCTCTGAGGTTGAGAGTAAAAGCACGAAGGGTGATGCTATGCATTATTTTTTGTTTCTGTGTTTATTTATTATTATCGGTTCAAGGTGTTTTAGTTGTTAAATTCCTTTACTGCTGTGATTCTTTATTTTGTTACCCCCATAGCATGCTGCCCCTTCCCGTTCATTTTTGCTTAGCTTCTATTAATTTTTGTTCTGTTAGTATACTGTTTATCTGCACATGTTTATATTATTGTTGTGTCCTAGCCTCGCCACTACTTCGCCGAGGTTAGGCTCGGCACTTACCAGTACATGGGGTCAGTTGTAGTGATACCGCACTCTGCACTTTCTGTGCAGATCTCGGTTCAGGGCCATACTAATCAGAGTTTTGGTGGCTGCCTACAGTCCACAGGAGACCCAAGGTAGATCTGCCGGCATTCGCAGACCCTGGAGTCCCCTTCCCTCTATTTAGATTCCTGTTTTCATTTATTCTGAATAACAGATGCATTTTCTTTGAAACCAGTGTTTGTAAAAATTCTTAGACGTTCGTGAATTGTGACACTATATTTTGGGGTAGTCTTGTATTAGTGTATTTAAATCTGTTATAAAATTTCCGCATTTCTTATCTATTTAGTTTAATTACTGTTAATTACCGTACTTGTTTAATGGATAACGTGTTAGAACTGTATCTGTTGGCTTGCCTAGCATTCTTAGCGTTAGGCGCCATCACGATCCCGACGGCGGGAAATCCCGATCGTGACAAGTTGGTATTAGAGCACTAGGTTGCCTAGGTCTCACAATTCACAAACAAGCTAGGTAGAGTCTGAGGGATCGTACAGAGACGTCTGTGCTTATCCCCCAGAGGCTACAGAGTTTAGGAATAACTTCACATCTATTCTTCCTTATCGTGCAGTTTGATTTCTCAATGCTAATTGAACTTCTTCTTTGTTCTTTCCCAGATGGCGAGAACACGTACCGCTTCATCAGCTGATCAGCAGCCCGAGCCCTAGAGGCAGCTCCTACGAGGGGCAGAGGCCGAGGCCGAGGCCGTGCTAGAGGCCAAGGTAGGGGCAGAGCTCAGCCCAGAGCAGCAGCATTAGCAACGGAGCCTCAGGTAGAGTTTGAGGATGAGGTTCTGGCCCAGACCGTTCCAGCAGGGCCAGCTCAAGTTCCAGAGGGGTTCATCGCTACCCCGGTACTCCAGGATGCTCTGGTCCATCTAGTGGGCCTTATGGAGAGTGTCACTCAGGCAGGCATACTTCCTGTAGCACTAGCCGTCTCTCGGGCCGGGGGAGGAGCACAAACTCCCGCTACTCACACTCCGGAGCAGATAGTTCCCAGTTTCAGACTCCAGCAGCTCAGCCAGTTGGGGTAGTTTCGCCGGGTATTACAGCACAGACCGATGATGGAGCAGCTATGTCTTCTGATGCTTTGTAGAGGTTGGACAGGTTCACCAAGCTTTTCACTACTACCTACAACGCTACACCTTCAAAGGATCCCCAGTATTATCTGGACACTCGTCACGAGGTTCTACGGAACATGGGGATAGTGGAGACCAATGGGGTCGACTTTGCTGCTTTTCGTCTGTCAGGTTCCGCCAAGAAGTGGTGGAGGGATTATTGTTTGGCCAGACCAGCTGGGTCCCCTGCTTTGACTTGGGACCAGTTCTCTCAGCTCTTTCTCGAGAAGTTCCTTCCCATTACTCAGAGAGAGGAGTACCGCAGGCGGTTCGAGCATCTTCAGCAGGGTTCTATGACTGTCACTCAGTACGAGACGAGGTTTATCGATTAGGCTCGTCATTCTCTTCTTATACTCCCCACCGAGAGAGAGAGGGTAAGGAGGTTTATTGAGGGACTCGCTCAGCCTATTAGATTGCAGATGGCTAAGGAGTCAGGGAGCGAGATTTCTTTTCAGGATGCGGCCAATGTGGCCAGGCGAGTCGGGATGGTTCTAGCTCAGGGGAGTGGTCAGGGGTCGGATAAGAGGCCTCTTCATTCTGGCAGGTTCAGTGGTGCCTCGTCTGGAGGCAGGGATTCTTTTGGTAGGGGCCATCCTCCCAGGCCATTTCATTCAGCACTTCAGGCTTCTCATGGTGCTCTAGGTTGTCGTTGCTCTCATATGCAGTATTCTGATAAGCTACCCTACCGTGCATCACCAGCTCCTATCAGTACACCTCCGCTCCAGAGTTTTCAGGGTGGTTATTCAGGCCGTCAGGGTCAGCGGTCTCAGCAGCCGAGGTCTTGTTATACTTTTGGCGATCCGAGGCATATTGCTAGATTTTGCCCTCGAGCATCGAGCAGCTCTCAGCATCAGGGTTCCAGTGCCATAATTCCAGCACCGCTTGCCCAGCCTGCTAGAGGTAGGGGCCAGGGAGCCAAAGGTAGGGGTTAGCCCGCTAGAGGTGGAGGTCAGGCCATTAGAGGTGGAGGCTAGGCCGCTAGAGGTAGAGGTCAACCAGCAGGAAGTCGTCCCACGAATATGGTTCAGGGTGGTGGGGCCCAACCCCGATGTTATGCTATTCCAGCTAGGCCTGAGGCTGAGTCCTCCGATGCAGTTATTAAAGGTACGTTTTCAGTTTGAAGTAGAGATGCTTCAGTTCTATTTGATCCATGGTCTACATACTCCTATGTATCTTCTTATTTCTCTCCATATTTGGTTGTGCCTCGTGATTCTTTGAGTGCTCCCATGTATGTGTCCACGCCAATAGGGGATTTTATTATTGTAGACCGTGTCTATCGTTCGTGTGTGGTTGTTATTGGGGGCCTTGAGACTAGTGTAGACCTCCTACTTCTCGATATGGTGGATTTCGATGTCATTTTGGGGATGGATTGGTTGTCACCTTACCATGCTATATTGGACTGTCATGCCAAGACCGTGACCTTATCTTTGCCGGGGTTTCCTCGATTGGAGTGGAGAGGGACTCCTGGTCATTCTATCAGCAGGGTTATTTCTTATATGAAGGCTCGGCGTATGGTCGAGAAGGGGTGTTAGGCTTATTTGGCGTACGTTCGTGATTCTAGTGCTGAGGTTCCTTCTATGGATTCTGTGCCAGTTGTTCGGGAGTTTCCAAAGGAGTTTCCTACAAATCTGCCGGGGATGCCACCCGACAGGGATATTGACTTTTGCATTGATTTGACTCCGGGCACTCAGCCCATTTCTATTTTGCCATTTCGTATGGCCCCGCCAGAGTTGAAAGAATTGAAAGAACAGTTGCAAGACTTGCTTGATAAGGGCTTTATTAGACCTAGTGTCTCGCCCTAGGGTGCGCTGGTGTTGTTTGTTAAGAAGAAGGATGGATCGATGAGGATGTGTATAGATTATCGACCATTGAACGAAGTCAACATCAAGAATAAGTATCCATTGCCGAGGATTGATGATTTGTTTGATCATCTTCAGGGTGCCAAGGTATTTTCGAAGACTGATTTGAGAACTGGCTACCATCAGTTGAGGATTAGGGCATTCGATGTCCCTAAGATAGCTTTCCGCACTCGGTACAGGCATTATGAGTTTCTAGTGATGTTATTTGGGTTGACAAATGCCCAGCAGCATTTATGGATTTGATGAACCGGGTTTTCAAGCCCTATCTGGATTCCTTCGTGATTGTTTTCATTGATGATATTTTGATCTACTCCCGCAGTCGAGAGGAGCATGAGCAGCATCTTTGGATCATTCTTCAGACTCTGAGAGACAGCCAATTATATGCTAAGTTTTCAAAATGTGAGTTTTGGTTGAGTTCGGTGGCCTTCTTGGGTCATGTTGTATCAGCAGAGGGCATTCAGGTGGATCCTAAGAAGATTGAGGCAGTCAAAGACTGGCCTAGACCCACATCAGCTACAGAGATCCGGAGTTTCTTGGGTTTGGCGGGTTATTTCCATCGGTTTGTGGAGGGGTTTTCATCCATAGCAGCCACGATGACCAGGTTGACCCAGAAGGGTGCCCCGTTCAGGTGGTCGGACGAGTGTGAGGCGAGCTTTCAGAAGCTCAAGACAGCTTTGACTTCGGCGCCGGTGTTGGTGTTACCGACAAGTTCAGGGCCACATACAGTATATTGTGACGCATCTCGTACAGGACTTGGTGCGGTGTTGATGCAGAGCGGCAAGGTTATTGCATATGCTTCGCGGCAGTTGAATATTCACGAGAAAAATTATCTAGTTCATGATTTGGAGCTAGCAGCCATTGTTCACGCGCTGAAGATTTGGAGGCATTATTTATATGGCGTGTCGTGTGAGGTGTTCAGGTATCACAAGAGCTTGCAGTATTTGTTCAAGTAGAAGGAGCTCAATTTGAGGTAGAGGAGGTGGTTGGAGCTATTGAAAGACTATGACATCACCATCTTATATCATCCTGGGAAGGCCAATGTAGTGGCCGATGCTTTGAGTAGGAAGTCAACTAGTATGGGCAGCCTTGCATATATACTAGTCGGGGAGAGACCGCTTGCTTTGGATGTCCAGGCTTTGGCCAATCAGTTCGTGAGGTTGGATGTTTCTAAGCCCAGCCGTGTTCTAGCTTGTACAGTCGCTCGGTCTTCATTATTTGAGCGTATCAGAGATCGGCAGTATGATGATCCTCATTTGCTTGTCCTTAGGGACACAGTGCGGCACAGAGATGCCAAGCAGGTTACAGTTGGGGATGATGGATTTTTGAGGATGCAGGGTCGAGTTTGTGTACCTAATGTGGATGAACTTCGTGAGTTGATTCTAGAGGAGGCCCATAGTTCCCGATATTCTATTCATCCGGGCACCGCCAAGATGTATCGGGATTTGCAGCAGCATTATTGGTGGATGAGGATAAAGAAGGATATTGTTGCATATGTAGCTCGGTGTTTCAATTGTTAGCAGGTGAAGTACGAGCATCAGAGACCTGGTGGTTTGCTTCAGAAGATTGAGATCTCTGAGTGGAAGTGGGACCGTATCACTATGGACTTTGTTATTGGACTCCCACGGACTCAGAGGAAGTTCGATGCAGTATGGGTTATTGTTGATAGGCTAACTAAGTCAGCGCATTTCATTCCTGTGGCAGTTTCCTATTCTTCAGAGCGGTTAGCTGAGATCTATATCCGGGAGATCGTTCGTCTTCATGGTGTGCACGTGTCTATCATTTTTGATCGAGGTATGCAGTTTACCTCGCATTTCTGGAGGGCAGTTCAGCGTGAGTTGGGTACGTGGGTCGAGTTGAGCACAGCATTTCATCCTCAGATGGACGGACAGTCCAATCGTACTATTCAGATTTTGGAGGATATGCTTTGCGCCTGTGTTATTGACTTTGGAGGTTCTTGGGATCAGTTTTTATAATTGGCGGAGTTTGCCTACAACAATAGCTATCAGTCGAGCATCCAGATGGCTCCTTATGAGGCATTATATGGTAGACGGTGTCGATCGCCAGTTGGGTGGTTTGAGCCGGGGGAGGCTCGGTTGTTGGATACAGATTTGGTACAGGATGCCTTGGATAAGGTTAAGATTATTCAGGATAGGCTTCGTACAGCTCAGTCCAGGCAGAAGAGTTATGCCGACCGTAAGGTTCGTGATGTGGCATTCATGGTCGGAGAGCGAGTGTTGCTTCGGGTGTCGCCCATGAAGGGCGTTATGAGATTTGGAAAGAAGGGCAAGCTAAGCCCTAGGTTCATCGAGCCTTTTGAGATCCTTGATCGAGTGGAGAGGTGGCTTACAGACTTGCGTTGCCGCCAGGTTTATTAGCTGCGCATCCAGTGTTTCATGTGTCCATGCTTCGAAAGTATCACGACGATCCATCCCACGTGTTAGACTTCAGCACTGTCCAGTTGGACAAGGATTTGACCTACGAGGAGGAGCCAATAGCTATTCTAGACCGGCAGGTTCGACAATTGAGATCGAAGAGTTACCCTTCGGTTCATGTGCAGTGGAGAGGCCAGCCTGTTGAGGCAGCTACCTGGGAGTCCGAGTCCGATATGTGGAGCAGATATCTCCATCTTTTCACCGACTGAGGTACTATTCTATGTCCGTTCGAGAACGAACGGTTGTTTTAGACGTGGAGAATTTGATGACCTAAAGGGTCATCTTTTGTTTTAGAATCTGGTTCCGTGAATAGAGGCCTTAAAAACCTCCATTTATCTCTCCTCGATTCGTGTGCGCAGTCCGGGCGCGTATCCGAAAAGCTTTTATGTGAAAAAATTTAAGAAAAGATAATTTTTGGCTTAAAAAGATGATTTTAGTTGACTTTGGTCAATATTTTGGGTAAACGGACCCGGACCCTTATTCTGACGGTCCCGGAGGGTCAATAGTAAAATATGGGACTTGGGCGTATGCCCGGAATTGAATTCCGAGGTCCCTAGCCCGAGAAATGAATTTTCGAAGAAAATTGTTAACTGAAAAATATAATGGTTTTTAGAAATTTAATAATGCTTGATCTTGTTGGTATCGGGCCCGTATTTTGGTTCCGGAGCCCAGTACAAGTTTAATATGGTATTTAAGTCGTGTATGTGAGATTTGGTGAGAAACGGAGTTTATATGACGTGATTCGGACCCTCGGTTGAGAAAATAGAAACTTTAAGTGTTCTTGAAAATTTCATTGATTTTGATGCTAAATCCGAAGTTTAGATGTTATTTTGGCGATTTGATCACACGAGCAAGTCCGTAGGATGTTTTTAGACTTGTGTGCGTGTTTGGTTTGGAGCCCCGAGGGCTCGGGTGAGTTTTGGGTAGGCCACGGAGTGTTTTGGACTTGAGGAAAATTTGCTGGTATGCTTCAGCTGTTGTAGGCCATGATCTCCCAATTGCGAAATCAGGCATCGCAACTGCGAGCCCTGCAGGGTCCGCTTTTGCGAGCCTTTCTTCGCAAATGTGACAAGGAGGCTGGGCCAGCCTAGTTCGCAAATACGAACAAACCTTCGCAAGTGCGAAGTAGTCAGGGAAGGGGGAATATTGCAAACGCGACCAAAGGTTCGCATTTGCGACAGTAGCAAAAATGCAGCAGGTTCGCAATTGCGACGCATGTCTTGCATTTGCGAGCTTCGCAATTGCGAAGCTCTGGTTGCAAATGCGACATCTGCAACTGTGCAAAAAGAGACTTAGACGGGATTTTCAATTCATTTCTCAAATTTTCAAACCCTAAGCTTCAAGAGGCGATTTTCTGAAGATTAGTTCTTCCCCAAATCATAGGTAAACGATTTCTAACTCATATCTTTCAATCTATTTCATCTTTTTACAAGATTTCATCACAAAATCTAAGGTTTTTCATGGGGAAATTGGGCGTTTTTGGGTAGAATTTAGGAATTCCGAAATTTGGGGAGTTAGACCTCAAATTGAGGTCGGATTCCAAAACTAATTACATATTTGGGCTCGTGGGTGATTAGGTAATCGGGGTTTGGTCCGAACTTCGAGTTTGACCTAGCGGGCCCGGGGTCGATTTTTGACTTTTTGGGAAAATTATCGGAAAATCTATAATCATGCATTAGAATTGGTTTCTTTGGCTTTAATTGATGTTAATAAGTTAATTATGAATAGATTCGGGTGGATTGGAAGTGGAAACTAAGGGAAAAATGGTATTTGAGGCTTGAGTTCGGCCGTGGAATCGAGGTAAGTGTTGTGGCTAACCTTAGCTTGAGGGATTAGGTATTGTTGCCTTATTTGCTATATGTTTATTTGTTAAGTACGACGTATAGGTGAGGTGATGAGTATCTATACGTTGTTGTCGGGTCGTAGCATGTGCGTTAGTCTTATACTTGTGGCCATTATGTTCCTTTATTCGTACTGTTCTTGCTTAAACTGGTTATCATCCATGTTAAACAAGTCTTATCATGTTTTTCCTGGCTTTTGGATATTGATTGAGTATTGGCTCAAGTTGAGATTCGTGTTGTGAAGTTAAGTGATGAAACAAGTTGTTTAATTAAGATGCCCTTGCCGGGTTGTTATTGTTTCTACTGATTGTTTATGTGGTGAGGAAGAGTGATAAAGCACGAAGGGTGATGCCGTGCATATTTCTATTATTCATATGGTGAGATTGAATGTTAAAGCACGAAGGGTGATGCCGTGCACGTATCTATTATTGATTATCTGGTGAGGCTGAGTGTTAAAGCACGAAGGGTGATGCCGTGCATGTTTCTATTATTGATTATCTGTGAGGTTTGAGAGTAAAAGCACGAAGGGTGATGCCGTGCATTATTTTCTGTTGTTGTATTTATTTGTTATTATCGGTTCAAGGTGTTTTAGCTGTTAAATTCCTTTACTGCTGTGATTCTTTATTTTGTTACCCCCATAGCATGTTGCCCCTTCTCGTTCATTTCTGCTTAGCTTCTATTAATTGTTATTCTGTTAGTATACTGTTTATCTGCACAGGTTCATATTATTATCGTGTCCTAGCCTAGTCACTACTTCGCCGAAGTTAGGCTCGGCACTTACCAGTACATGGGGTCGGTTCTACTGATACTGCACTATGCACTTTTTGTGCAGATCCCGGTTCAGGACCATACTGATCAGAGTTTGGGTGGCTGCCTACAGTCCACAGGAGACCCAAGGTTGATCTGCCAGCGTTCGCAGACCCTGGAGTCCCCTTCCCTCTATTTAGATTCCTGTTTTCATTTATTCTGAATAACAAATGCATTTTCTTTGAAAACAGTGTTTGTAGAAATTCTTAGACGTTCGTGGATTGTGACACCAGATTTTGGGGTAGTCTTGTATTAGAGTATTTAAATCTGTTATATAATTTCCGCATTTCATATCTATTTAGTTTAATTACTGTTAATTACCATACTTGTTTAATGGATAACCCGTTAGAACTGTATCTGTTGGCTTGCCTAGCGTTCTCTGCGTTAGGCGCCATCACGATCCCGACGACGGAAAATCCGGGTCGTGACAGTGCCAAATTTGTAAAATAAATCTTTTGTATCTTTCTAAAATATTTTATTTCCTTTATTATGAGTGTTTAACTTTAATGTGTTGTAAGTATCATTATTACTTTTACATCTGTACCGCCGAAACATCCTTTCAGAAAGGTCACTTCCATTCCGAATCTGCCATTTCCATTAACCAAGACGACTCATCAACCTTCCCAACGCCCTGTTAGAAACCCTTTCTTCTTCTTTTCACTTCTCATTCTCATCCAGCAAATTTTCTCACCATGGCAAGGGAAATCTTTCCTCTTCCACTGCAACCAGACGAAGCAGAAGGTTTCAAAAAACCCTCAACCCTGAAGAAACTATAGACCTGGAGTCATCCGTCGACTCAGATTTTCTCAAAACAGACAAAGAGAGCAGTGAATCTTCAGAAAATCTTCACATTAGCTAAAAAAAGGCAGGAAAAAGGCCCATGGAGCAAACTCCCAAAAAGTCTGCATGCAAGAAAGGAAAGGTGTAAAGCATCGAATTCGGACCAGAGGACAAATTGATCTTCTATGGACCTAGGAAAAAAGCAAGCTTTGAGTCATATAAGTCAAAATCTATGGCTTATGGACGCTTTATAAGTCTCTCTTATGAAAAATCTGCACTGTGATGTGACTGCTATATTTGATTTTCAACATCTTTCTTCTCTGTTTGATACTATTGGGAACTCTATTTATGAAGATCTTGTGAGAATGTTCTATGCAAATTTGTTTGTGAATGATAAAGACGATTTGGAATCCATGATCTTAGGCACTCGAATTATTCTGGACTCTTATCAATTTGAAAAGATTTCTCTGCTAAGTTTAGTGGTTTTGATGTCTTTGTGCAAAATTCTTGGCTAAAAGATTTTGAAGTTTCTTTTGAAGAAGCAAGAGCCTTTCTGTCTAATAAACCTCCTGATATTGGTCCCAAGAATCTGAAGTTTGAACACCGTGTTTTGGTCCACATGATTGCCACTACTTTATTTCCCAGAACTGGGTCCCTTAGCACTTTATCCACTAGAGATGTCTTTGTCCTTTATTGTCTTGTTAATAATAAAAGACTTGACTGGTTTGTGTGGATTCACCAATACATGCTTGAGAGTATCAGGGACATATCTTCTTCTGCTGCTTGTTTACGATATGGTCTCCTTATCTCACATATTCTTGAAGTTATGAAGGTGGACTTGGCACCTTTCTCACCCAAGCATATTACCAGCACTTATGATAAGACAACTTTTTCTATGATGGGTTACGCTTTGGGTGATGATGGATGGGTTAAGCGCGCCAAAGGTGAACGCGTTCCAGTGCCAGTTGAAGCTCATACTGCACAACAAGAATCACAGTCAGTCACCTCTCAAAATCTTCAGCAGATTCAGCTATATCTAGATGGGGTAAAACTACTGCTCGTTGAGATGAAGGAACAGGTGGACAAGATCAGGGAAGTCATTAAAGAGACATGTACAGATGTGGCCAAGCTTAGGATGGATATAGGAGCCACACCGAGGCAAGGGACTAGGGCATTCAACTCTATGTCAGAAAAGATGGATAAGCTTGTCAAAGATGTTGAAAATTCCTATGACTCCTTCTGCACCAAAGTGATCAATACCCTTAAGTATTTCCTGGGAAGACGCTAATGCGTATTTGTGTGATGATGTTGTTAAAAACAATTTTTTTTCTTTGCTTTTGCTTGCTTGCTTTTGGTCTTACAACTTATTTTTGCTTAGGTCTGTATGAACCATCCTCTATGCCTTTGTTGTAGGCATTACTTTTGCTGCTCTAACTCGTCTGTTCTAATAAATATTACTTCCTATGTTACTCGGTCTATATTGTTTCCTTTTTGATTGATGTCAAAGGGGGAGGACAGTACAGTAGAGAAGTAAAGAATCAATTCAGGGGGAGCAATGATAAGTACAAACGCAGGGGGAGCATGCATAATGAAAGGGAAGTATACATGATTTATACTTATCTACATTTATTTACTGTTTACTCTCTCTTTATTGTCATCATCAAAAAGAGGGAGATTGTTAAATCTAAATCTAAGTTTCAATGATGACAACCTATTTACATTGATTGCAGAAATCAAAGTATCAACAAAAGGAAAGAAAGCTGTCAAAAGGAAAGAAGCTGATGATGTCTATACCAAAGGAGATGATGCTGAATCAAAGGAGTTGATGATGTCTAAACCAAAGGAGATGATGCTGAATCAAAGGACAAGAAACCATCAAAAAGGAAACCAAATCTGTCGTGCCCTCTCAGTCTCAATTGAAGGAGGTCAAGACTATCAAACAAGGAAACATATCAAGTGAAGATCAAAGAATATCCGGCATCTTCAATCAGCAAAGTCGAAGGCTCAAATCTCTCCATAAAATAAGGACATGACAAGGATAGACATGAACGAATCCAACCCATCTCAAGTGCAGGATTCGAGAGGCACCCCTTGGGTCAAATCTCTTAGAGGATTCTGTGCCTCAATCAAGACAAATTGCAACGGCTCTCAAACTCTCCTATAAGAAGTCTGCTCAGTTCATAAAAAAGATTTGCGCAACTACAACATTGTCTTCTAAGTCTCTCTACTTCTTAGCATAAACACTGTATTCATCAGTTTACCAGTGTCATAAAAGATAGGAAGAGTTAGAACGCAAAAGAGAGTTGTGTCAACATTTAAAATATATAGCTGCTACATTTCGGTTGTGGTGAACGAGTTAAAACCATCATTGCTGTAATTATTTCAAGATCTAAGAGAACCCTTGTGACCCAAGGAAAACTGGATGTAAGTACCACACCAGTACCGAATCGGTATAAAAATTCCTGTGTGTTGTTCTGTTTACTATTCTCTTTTTTTTAATCTCTATCTGCATTCTGCACGAGATCTAGTCGACTAATCTCATCCTCAATCAACTATTTTTTAATAGACCACAATTCACCCCCCTCTTGTACTTCCAATCCGGACTAGTCGGATCAATGAAAATTGTGTTGGGTTTTGGATGTGTTTAATTAATATATTAAATATTTAAAAGAGGGTGAATGGGAAATGGAGGAAAATAAAATTTTTGAGTGAAATTTTAAGTTCCCCTCCCCCTGGGCAAATGGGCATTGTCCCATATTGGAAGAGGAAGAGGTTTTTTATGGGTATATAAGCAATTGCTCTTCTTCTAGCTCTTAAAGAGTTGAGAAGAAGGCAAGCCTCGCGCCGTCGTCGTCGTCGCTCGCTCGGCTCGGCTTCGGCTTCGGCTTCGGCTTCGGCTTCGGCTTCGGCTTCGGCTTCGGCTTCGGCTTCGGATTCGGATTCGGATTCGGATTCGGATTCGGATTTGGATTTGGATTTGGTCAAATGATCGATTGATTCGGATTCGGATTCGGATTTGGATTTGGATTTGGATTTGGATTTGGATTTGGTCAAATGATCGATTGATTGATTAACTTTTTGGACCAAATTTATTTGTTAATAGTAAAATATTAACAGAAATGTTATTAAATATTTGTTTTAATAATAAAATATTAATATTAAATCCAATCCATTTTTCTGTTTTGGTAACAGAAAAGTAACTACCCTCTTTAATTTTCCCTCTTTATTTTCCCTCTTTATTATTGAGTAAATGGCCATTTATGTAATGGCATTTATGCTGTGGGCGTTTTGCATAAACAACCATTCTGAAGAGTTGCACCTCTTCAGATTTCAGCCTAACTTTGGCTATAAATACAACACTATTCTGCTCAGAATTTCACTACGATTTTCTGAGTTTCTTCTCCTTCTTCTGCATACTTTTAGCATCAAACAAAGCAAAAAGTAAGTGTGATTTGCTACCAAACTTTGTGTTCGCTGAAACACTGGGGTTTGAAGTACCACTACACCAGTGTGTAATTCGTTCTATCCTGGGAGGAAATAATCCATAACCTTGGGTACTAGGAGGGGATTAAATTCCTTAAGGAAACACTGTGAATTCAGTGGGCTCGAATTGGTTTTATGTCATTTCTGTTTATGTTCATTTCTGTTTATACTCATTTATATTTCCAGAATTATTTTACAAATACAGTCTACTAACAAATTGAACATTCATCTGATCAACTAGAGCAACATAAACTTACATTGGTCGCCATAAGTAACTTTGTAGGTCTCCTTCAGGTAGTCTGCAGCACGAACTGGAGGAAACCTGCTGGCACATCACTATAATAATACTTCCAAAATAAAGGAAACTGAAGAAAAGATGCTAAAGGTATTTGGAATCTCAAAAGAGGAACACTTAACTATTAGTGAGAAACCTACACATTAGCAAGTTCAAAAATGTGGTAAATACCTAGGAGGAGAAGACTCATTACAACAATTTTGTAAGCATTCCACAACACAATCTGGACTTGGATCAAAAAACATAGCCACCTGGTTTTTTGAAAGAAGGACTTTGTAAGTTTTTGTAGATCACTCATTCTTAAGAAACCGACATATTAATTACTAATAAGAAAACCTCAACAAAATCTCCAAAAATAACTCCTCAAATGTTTCATTTAGTCTTAAGCAATTAATGGTCATGCAAAACCACATACTATACCTTGCGGCGAAACCGGGCGGTAACCTAAATCATTTTCTAAATCCTTTTTTTTCATAACACATTCACAAGGTAGGGATAAGGTCTGCATACATAGTAGCTGTCCCAGACCCCACTTGTAGAATTACACTAGATTTTCGTTGTTGTTGTTATTGTTTTTCCCATAACACTAGAATCTTCTTGTATCTAGATGAAAATGTTTGTTATTGCCCTATTTGCATGGTATAATTTTTAGACGGAGGGATTCAAATCAATTGAACCCTCTTCCCTTTACCTAGCTTCGTCCTTGACTATATATCAAGAAACTACTAATCTCAATTCTTCTTTGGCATTCCACAATCTTCAGAGAACATTATGACATGAGTAGGATGAAGAAGATTTTAGTGAGATAAAGAAAACATGTAAAGAAGATCTGGAATACCGAGTATCGTTCTTGTACTGGTTGTGTCACTCTGTGCAATGTTGACTTAAACAAGCAATTTGTCCACCTTTCCATCAAATCTCCAATATTAACAATGAGAGCACTGCAAATTGACAATTTTCATGTTAAAAATTATGGACTAGTTACACTGCTAAGGTTAAGAAACACACTGATCATGCAAGTTATGCTGTTTCACACCACACGAAATTAAGTCCTAGTAAAATGTAGTAATTAATTTAAGTACCCTTTAAGATGATGCACGCCCTCCCAAATCTGTGGTTTCTGTAACTTATCCCTGCAAACCTGATAAATAGATCGAAGCCAATTCATAACGAAACTATGAATACTGTACAAAATCACCGATTTGTCGATTCATGATCCTTTCTATCTAACATACATATACCTGAAATCCAGGAACACCATCAGTTACTAGGATAGTAATCATTCCACAATCTGTATGAGCCCCAGCGCCATGCATATATTTATCAGAAGAGTCTATCTCACCTGCAACTGATAAGAGGGAAACAATATGCTTGAATCATATATATGTTCATGTAAATATTAGCGTAAAATAAACTGAATTATGTTATTATTGTGACTCCATAGTTCCACACAACACGTATAATTTTCTCTTCTATTCATCTATCTCGAAAACATTTTAACACTCCAATTTAAACTTCTCATTTAACAACAAAAAAACATACCTGGATAACGCAGGGGGCGAAGAAGAGCCGTGGGTGGATCGAATGCACCAACTTTCTCAAAGAAATCTTCATCCACATTTAGCGCTACAGCCATGAGTGAAACTACTCTTTTACCAACACACCTAAGCATCGATCAAAACCGAAATAGGCTAATCAATTAAAAAAAAAAACTATACGTAAAGTATGTGACAAGTCTATGTTGTGCTTTAAAAGAAGTGTCTATGTTGTGTTTAATCTACTTCTGTTGGAGTTTAACTTCTATAGATTGATAGTACTACAGTATCAGTACATTTAAAAGAAAATTACAGCCGTCCGTCCATAAAAGTGGATTAGTAGCTTGGAAAATAAGGCAGGTTGCCTGTTACAACATGTTAAAATCCAACCATAGCGCGAAAATTCTTTACAATAGCTTATAAAATGCGAGTAACTTATAGAGAGTTGATAACTTACAGAATTTTTCTGTAGTATTCTTCCATTGTAGATCTCCAACATGGCAGAACTTCTAGAAGCCCCAAACACAAATGTGACATATTAATTGAATCAGTACATATGTTTCTTAAATCTAGCTAAAAAGCTATATTAAAATTTTGTCACTAAACAAGGGAGCAGGAAAATCTATGGATATACCTTGGGGAGGCCACTGATTTAGATAACCAAAGGGTGATATGTCTTCAGGTGCTCCAAAATAGATGCTTTCTTTTGGGTCACCTGCATTTCAATAAAATTAGATTGCATGTATTACCACAAAAAATAAGAATAAAATGTTTATGGACTAGGGGTGTTGATATCAGGATAATAATATTGGTATTATAATATAGAGAGTAGATAATGATGGGATTATTTATTGGATATACTTTTATTAGTCAATGTTTGATTCATTAACTAAAAATGGGATATACAAGGTATATTATAAAACATATGCTTTGTTTTACACTAGATTAATTTGGATAAACATTTATTTTCAATTGTAGCCTTGACTTTTTTAAAGGACCCTTAGAGAAAAGATTTGATTAAGAAATTTTTCAGTGCCTAATAAATGATCTGATTGTGTAAATATTTTACTCATCGTTAGTCCATAGAACTTAAACTCAATCACTAATAAATTGATCTATGAAAGTAAAAATAATTTACCTTTGGGATTGTCAGCAGAATTAAGCTTCTCAGAGTAAAAGGGGGCGTAACCTCTATGGTTCTTGCGAAGCAGCTTCATCTTTTCTTCAAGTGAGAGACCAAAAAACCTTCTGCTCCCTTCGAAAACTCGTTGAATCAACTCTTCTTCTATCCCATGATTTATCAGGTAAAAGAATCCATTCTCAACGCATGCCTGCAAAACACATTGGCATTCAAACTTTTACTACATTGGCACCTAAGGGTGTCGCCTAGTGGCATAGGCGAATCCAGAAGTTAAATTTTATGGTTTTTAACATGAGTCCATTATATTTTTAAAGCTATGAGTTCATATATATTATTTTGTTGCAATTTTAGTGAATTTTACACAAATTTATGCTCCGTGTCAAAGTTATGGATTCAATTGAACTCATAGATTTAATGCTACATCTGTCTCTGCCTAGTGGTTAGTGAAGTCGGTTCAGAACTATTAGGTTTCAGCACAGGTATAAGCACTAGGTGATTTCTTCTGATTTGTCCAAGTCTTGGTGAATAGAGTTATCCGACTGTGTTGGTGGAAAATAGCAATAATACCTTGTAAAATTAATTAAGATGCGGATAAACTTCGCCAGATACCACAGTTATCAAAAAAACCTTTTTCTACTGTAGATATCGAAATTTTAACGGATCAAACTAAATCCTAAATTCAAGATACTACAAGACGGCTCTTGAAATTCTAGAAGCCTGTCAGTGTTGCTTGGAGGTTACTCTACCAAAACCCGGTCTTGGATGCTACTCTACCCTAACCCTAGGTCACTCCTATAAAAAGGGTTACATAATTCTTTAAAAAAGATCTCAAAAATGGAGATTATCTCGAAAATCCCATAAACTCATGGGATATTCGCAAAATAATAAGATGCGGTTGGATAAACATTGTTTCATGGAGATTAAATACATCCCATGAAGGTTTGCATCACCCTACGTTCGAGAAACACGATGTTCTAGCCCTCGAATCATGGAGGTAATAAGGAGAGAAGAATCAAGGGATCGGAGAAGCAGAATTGTACCCACAACTATTTATCAATAAAATTATATTTCTTCATATTATATTGTGATTTGCATTTAATTTTCTACTCTAAGCAAATTTGTTTCAAACAACGTCTACATTGTATGAAACAATTTAAATTATAGAAAGTGAGGTGTACCTTGCGGAGTGAATCAGCGAGTAAGGTGCGATCTGTAGAGCTAAGATCAATAATGGGAAGTTGCAGAGCTCTCTCCATTTTTATTTTTATTTTTGGAAAAATCACTAAAACAAATACTACAAATCCTGAAGCAGTCCCCTTAAGACTACTAACTACCAAGTACAATTAATAGTGACTACTAACCAACTGGTGACTTGGTACTCCATTCGTACACTTAATAATTGAACCAAAAAAAGAGATACACCCAACAAATTATGCTCCATATCTATTTATATTTATACTATATTAAAAGTGGGAAGATATAATCTCTATTTTTACCTAAGAGAACCCACTGCCAATTTTTAAATTTCATGAGCTGAAAAGTAAGTGAAAATCATTTTCTTTTTCTTTATTGGCTTATATTATTATGATCTATTTGTGGGTGGTGTTTCTTCTAGTCAAAATCTCGGCTAGAGAATCGTTAACCAAAACACATTTGAATTTTTTTCTCTTAGCAAATACAACTAAAAAAGTAAAAACAAAGACAACAAAGAAATGGTCACGTGATGATCATAGAGGGCTTGCATTCAAAAGGGGCCCACAGAATCATTTCGAAATTATCAAATGTGTTCCACATGTGGTTCTTGACTTCCTTCCTCTTACTTTTTTAATTCTTTTTGTTACAACTACTATTTTTTATTTGCCGCCGCGTGGCTCTTTATATTATTGCATTTTTCAGTCATTGGTTAGTGGGTGAGTTTTTTGAGTAGTAAATCTGCGTCCAGTATTACTTTATCTCTTGAAAATAATGTGTTTTACTTCTCCTCTATAATTGGATTTAGTAGGGATTGGAGTAGCCTTTTTCTCATACAGTTAATCCTTTCCAATCCAATCTAAACTTCGCGGGCTTTTCAATTTAGTGGGTTAAGACGGGCCGGCCCTCTATCCAAATGGGCCTTAAAATGATGACCCTTCAATTTTTTAAATTTTTTTTCTTGATATTTTTAAATATTTCTTTGTGACATAGTCTCTTAATCATATGAACGACTTCTGTTTGTTTAGAGCGTACAAATCTTGATATTTGACAAGGAATCTCATAATTGAAATGCAAATTCTATATCTCTAACTCTTCTTTTTTTACGTTACATGAATATTTTTTTAATACTTTTCTTTCACTTTCCTCATGTTCAGGAATTGCTTCAATAAGTTTATATGTTGAGGTTTTTTAATTTAGGTTTAACATCATTTGCTGATTTTATCATTATAGTCCATAAAAAATTTAAAATTCATGAAAATTGCTAGTGTTGTCAATTTTCATTGGGTATTAAAACTTGATCTTTTTCAAAACTGAAGGTGGTTTAATTATTGATAATATATTAAAGTAACCAAATTAATCATTGGCCACTTAAAGTAATATTTTCTTTTGAAAAAAATTATTGTTGGCCACTTAAAATTTTCTTATTTCGTTGTTAGTTAAGCAAAAGAAAAACTAATCTTGTCATACTACATGCATATCAAAAATCCAAATTCTAGTTGACATGGACGGGTAAATTAACAATTTAAGGTTAAGGAATGGGGGTTATAGTTAATAATTTTTTTAGTTTTTTAAAATATTAAATATTTAAATTTGAATTTAATTAATTTTTGGCCCACGGGCTGGCCCAGACCCAACCTCGATCTAGCCTCAAGGGCCAGCGGGCTGACTTGGGCCGGGCTTATAAGCCTCAGTTTTGGATGGGCTAAAAAATTTCAACCCGACCATACCCTACCCAAGTAACGGGATGAGTTGGGCTGGCCTCACGGATCAAGCCTATTTTGACAGCTCTACTTCTATATATTCTTATACAGTAGATTAGAATATACCTAGATTTAATACATAATTACAAGTTTAATTGTAGTTTTGCTAATGGCGAGCTTACCCCAAAGAAAAGACTACTAAATTTGAATGAACAGAATCCAATATAGTAAATATGATAGTCACTTTTTCTTTTTCTCTCATTTCAATCCAAACAAAAATAATTTAGGTTATCCGAGATAATACAACAATAACATAGCAGTGTTTCCAATATTAATATAGGGATCTGAAAAAGATATTATGTATGCAGACTTTATCTTATAAAGGTAAAGAGACTATTTTCGAAAGATCCTCAGAGAAAAATAATTCTGAGCAAATTTAAATGGTTACCCGAGATAATGTTTCCAATATATGAATTGAATGGTCAAAAGACAAACACCCAATTAGGTCTTCTCTCTTTGTATTTCTTTTCTCCACAATGGTTAAAATACTCTCTCCGGTTCAAAATAAGTGATTTTTTGGCCCTTTTTTGTGGTCCAAAATAAGTGATTTTTTCAGATTTCAAAAATGAATTAATTATTTTTTTTTCTATATTGCACTTGGAGTAAATAGTGTTGGAGTATGTGTTAGGACTTAGGAGTGTTTATGTGAAGAGATAGTAAAGGTTAATATGGTCAATTTCATAGCTAATTAATGTTGAAAGGTGGATTTCTTAATCTGTGTCAAAACAGCTAAAAAATTACTTATTTTGAAACGGAGGGAGTACCATTTATGCCATCCACAAAAGGGACCAGAGCATCTGCTTAATTATCAGTCGCATTTTGTTGGATAAAAGTTCATATTTCTACATGACATAAATGAAAAAAGTTTTTGGTTTTTGATATCCCAACTAGTTTATGCCTATTTTGTTGCCACTATCAGTCTTATCCCATAGATATTTTTTAAAATTGCTAACTAGCTAAAAAAATCTCGATTATTGATAATAGGGGGGATTTTATTGTCAAAAGCACCAAGACTGTACATTTTCGTCATTGCATAATGGATAGGCGGGTGGGTGCTGCACATGTACTATATATGAACGTGAAGAATAAACGTGTAGTGCCTCAAAAGTTCACAACATCATTAATATTCTTCATTTAAATCCAAAATGATGAGTCTTTTTATCTCTTAAATATAATTAATGTCCTACGTATTGATGGAGAAATAAGTTGTTGCCTCCTTACGTGGTCATAGGCAATTCTTACTTAAGGAGTGTTTTGAGTTGAATTATATTCCAGATTCATCTAGGGTCTGTTTGATAAGTGGAATTGGTGTAATTATTAGGATAGTAATTACACGACCACAATACTGTAATTACGATGACCTGTTTGTTTGTCATAAAGTAATTACAGAGTAATTACAAGCTTACAGTTATTGAAAAAATTGGTTATGAAGAATAGGAGTTAGCTTGAGGCGTGTGTCCTTAAGGATATTTCGCCCACACCGTGATGAATAAAATTAGGCATATCCCCCAGAATTCAACAAACTCTTCTAGTTATTAAACTGGAAAAGAACTAGCAAAAAACTCAAGAAAGAAACCCAGCATATAGGAGGAAAAGATGATTCAGAAATTTGTATTAGAAATTGTGTCTTTAGCTTTCCAAAGACCATGTTTATATAGGTGTTGCTCCAACGACTAGTTAACGGCTATACAACGGCTAGTTTGACTCTATTAAATGTAAAATAATTTACTAAATAATAAGTAAATAGAAATATAATATTCATAGAAGAAAAGTTTTTCCAAATTAAAATATTGGACATTCCCTTTTGAGATACTATTAATTTTTCCAACAATCCCCCACATATCTCAAAAGGGATAAAAATAAATAGGAACAGTAATAAATAAAGATGGTATATTTTGCTTGGTTTCGGGTATAATAAAATTCATCTGGTGTCTTATAGACTATGAACGAGAAATAGATAAAATAAGATTTAACTTACTGAATAATTGGTAAAGTTGATAACTTCTATAAACCAAAAATTCTTGTTGTAAGCTAGAGACCTTATTTATCATATTACACCCCCACAATTTCTGCTATTATCGCGGTTTTGCGCTAATAGACCATGCATGCGCCTGATTTTCATGAGTGCTCTAGAAATTTTGCCACAAATTTCATAGGAGCGCCCCCACTCTGCACTCATATAGGTCCATCCATCAAGTGTATTCTGCATCGTGATACACTACCTATAAAGGGCTATGGATTATTGGATTAACAGTTTAATAACTCAGCCTCACATTCCTCACAATCTTGCACTATATACACACATCATAGGAAGAGACATAACTTAATAGTGCACATTTGATCAATTAATGATTTGTTATTACTTATATGAACCTACTTCATGGGATCTCCAATCACATAGGTTGGGTTCCCATCATCATTCATATATCTCAAATTGGCAAAAGTCTCAACCCCTTGATGTTTCACTTATAAGTCAAAGGATTGGCCAAATCCTCTTTTGACTACACATAATATGTATAAAAAATTCACATCTCTAAGCAATTGCTTTAAGACATTATATCTTAAGAAAATATGTCTACTCCTCCCATTGAAATATTTATTTTTTTACAATGATTATTGCGCCTTGGAAATCACAATTCAACGATATAATTATTATCAGTTTAGCTCACCAAGAGGTTGCTTAATCAACCTCATTTCAGACAATTTGAATACCATAATACCCACCACCAAAAGGTCAGACACTCACTAGTGAGTTTTTTCTCATCTGAATCATAGATTCAATATCATCATTGTATCCTACTAATACAATGGAAAATTCACATATAGAATACTAAGTCATAGTATTTCTTAAGTAAGACATAAAATCATCTCAAATGAAATGGAACTTGACTTCCATACAAGTGCTTTTTGAAACATCTTTTAACACATATAAGAATTTATTTTCTTTTGATATCTTCCATATTCAAATATCGAAATAAAATTTTCTAAACATAGAAGCAATTTTAACTTCTACTGAAATATCTTAAATTAATATAAAACATGCCATAATTCAATAATTTCTTCATCCCAATTACTAAAAGACCCAAAGCAAGATAATTTTCAGAGCCAAAACTATAATATATTTTTGATTTCCAATATAAATTTTTACCACAAAAAATCTCAATTTTGCAAGGCTTTATTATAACATTAATAAACAATTTTACCTAAGTTTTTCCTTCTTAGGATCAAGCTATATAACTCTGGACACCATGGTCCCCCACATTTTCAAAAATTTCAGGTTAATGAGATAACCTTTTCACAACTCATAAAGAGTTCTACTTTATAAATAACAAGCTAATAATATAGATTCACCCAACAAGTCACAAGAACATGAAGGTCATATCTATCTATTATTTCTATCAAACTAATATAGAGGAGACTCGCAACGATCTAGGAACACATATACTCAAGCTGAATTCCTAGAAATCATGGCTGACTAATTAAGATAATTTGTGTAACGATTCAGCCGGTCGTTTGAGAGTATTATCCCCGATCCCCTATTTACTGCTTTTTCCGTATCCTTTTCTACTTATGTGACTTACCGGGAGGTTTTGTTTTGGTTTCGGAGTATTTTGGGACACTTAGTCCCTAAAACGGAAGCTTAACTTCTAGGATTTTAACCGTAGTTGGAACTATGTGAAGACGACTCCGAAATGGAGTTTCGTCGGTTCCGTTAGCTCCGTGAGATGATTTTGGACTTAGGAACGTGTCCGGATTGTGAATTAGAGCTCTATAGCTGAATTAGGCTTGAAATGGCAAAATTTGAATTTTTGGGAAGTCTGACCGGAAGTGGACTTTTTGTTATCGGGGTTGGATTTTGATTCTGGAAGTTGGAGTTGGTTAATGTCAATTATGACTTGTGTGCAAAATTTGAGGTCAATCGGACGTGATTTGATAGGTTTCGACATCGGTTGTAGAAGTTTGAAGTTTCAACGTTCATTAAGTTTAGATTGGAGTGTGATTCATGATTTTGTTGTTGTTTGATGTGATTTGAGGGATCGACTAAGTTCGTATGATGTTTTAAAACTTGTTGGTATGTTTGGTTGAGGTCCCGCGGGCCTCGGGTGGATTCCGGATGGATGGCGGGCTATAACTGGACTTGTTGAAATTGCAGAATTTTTGGTGTTTTCAGCTGCTGGTTTCCTCTTATGCGATCGCGTAAGAGAGGGAGGCGATCACGTAAGCATGTTGGGTGAAGTGACATTTTTAACCTATGTGTTAGCGAGTTGGGGTACGCGATCGCGTAAGTTGGTCAGATGTGCATCGCGAACGCGTGGGCTAGACCGCGTTCGCGAAGAGGAAGCAAGGCGGCAGTGGAGTTCATGTTTAGGTTCTTTGCGGTCGCGTGAGGATGGACGCGATCGCGTACGTCTAAGCAATCAGTGATACGCGATCGCAGGTGAGGTGACGCATTCGCATAGTATGTTTTTGAAGCTGTTAGAATTTTTTTTCTACGCGATCGCATGGGAACTTCTGCGATCACGTAGTGTGAACACCTGGGAAGACTATAACATTTCAAAAACGAGGGTATAGACATATATATCAAAACTTGAGATAGAGATCTCGAATTTGGACGAAATTTCGAGGGATTTTCAAAGGCATCGATTGGGTAATGGTTCTTCACTTGTTTTTGGTTATATTCCACTAATCTATCGTTATTTCCATCTTTTAATTTTGGATTTGAGTTGAGAAATGTAGAAAAAATGGGAAAAGTTCTTCAACCAAATTTTTGGTTTTGGATTGAGATTTTGACATCAGATTTGAGTAATTTTGGTACGAGTGAACTAGTGGGTGAATGGGTGTTCGTATTTTATGACTTTCGCCCGATTCCAAGATGTGGGCCTAGGTCGACTTTTTGGGGCGAATTTCTAATTTCTTGTTAAAGTCTTGATTTCATTAATTAGATTGGTTTCTTATAGTTATATTTATGGTATGTAATTGCTTTTGGCTAGATTTGGGTTATTCGGAGTCGAAAAATTATGGCAAAGGCATTCTTACTAATTGATTGAGCTTCGTTCGAGGTAAGTGGATTACCTAACCTTGTGTGGGGGAACTCCCCTTAGGATTTGGTACTGTTGTGATATGTGAGCGCCGTGTACGCGAGGTGACGTATGCGTACACGGGCTAATTGTTGTAAAATCCGGACGAGTGAGTACACAGGCTAATTGTTGTAAAATCCAGTTTTTACTGAGTAGTAATCTGTTACATCTTAATTGAGTTATACCAGCATATGTAGTTATCCTGTTTTAGCCTAATATCGCATGTCTACGTGTATTAAATGCTTATTTTTAATCTGTGCATTATGCTTAGTTGATTTTCTATTTTTCCTTGATCTGTATCAGTCTTAACTGTAGAATTCTTGCTGCCAATTGTTGCATCCATAGGTTTCGAGCTGTGTGTTTACTTTTGGGACTATGAGACGGTACCTCGGGTGTGACGACCCGACATGTCGTCTCATGAGTTACTGCTCCGTTTCCCCTATTTCTACTTCTTTATGCTTCATTATTCGTGTTTTTAGGTGGTCAAGTTGATTGGTTTGAGTTCAGAGTGAATTTGGTAAGAAATGAGACACTTAGTCTCTTTTAAGAAGGTTTAAGTTGGAAAAGTCAACCGGATGTTGACTTATGAGTTAGAGGGCTCGGATGTGAATTCCGATGGTTCGATTAGCTTCGGGAGGTGATTTGTGACTTAGGAGTGTGATCGGAAGTGGTTTTGGAGGTCCGGTGTAGAATTAGGCTTGAATTGGCGAAGTTAGTATTTTGGGTGATTTCCGGTTGATAGGTGAGAATTTAATCCGAGAGTTGCTGTAGCTTCATTATGTGATTTGGGATGTGTGTGCAAAATTTCAGGTAATTCGGACGTGGTTTGGTTGGATTTTTTATCAAAAGCGTGTTTCGGAAGTTTTTGGGAAACTTAGGCTTGAATTCGATGTGAATTGATGGTTTTGGTGTTGTTTGAGGTGTTTTGATGATTGGAACAAGTTTGAATGATGTTTTAGGATGCGTTGGTGCTTTTGGTTGAGGTCCCGGGGGCCTCGGGTGAGTTTCGGATGGTCTAACGGGCTAGTTTTGGAGTTGGAGAGTTGCAGATTTTGCACTTCTGATGTTGCAGGTTTTTAATGCTTCGCGATCGCGGGAGGTCCCTTGCGATCGCATAGAAGGAATTGGGTTGGTCTGAAATTTGGCCTTCGCGTTCGCGATTGAGGCCTCGCGTTCGCGTAAGGCAAGAAGAAGGTTCTTCGCGATCGCGTGATGGCTGTTGCGATCGCATAGGTCATTTTGGAGGTCTTGAAATATTGCTCTTCGCGATCGCGAGCCGGGGCTGCGATCGCATAGAAGGAAGTTCAGCAGCTGGGTAGAAGGTTTTTAAACATTTCCTCCGCGAGCTTAAGTCATTTTTTCCACCATTGTTGAGTATTTTGATAGCTCTTTGAGGGGAATTGAAGAAGGATTCAAGGAGAAGTGATTGGAGGTAAGTTCTATGAACCAAAAACGTGATTATATTGTGAAATTTACCTAGAATTTCATGGAAATTTAACTAAATAGGGAAGAACTAGGGCTTGGAATTTTGAAATTTTAAATTGGGATTTGAGGGGCCATTTGGGGTCGGATTTGTGAACTTTTGATATGTATGGACTCGTGGCGAGATAAGGAACCCGTTGATGTGAAAAATTTTGAGTTTCGAGAAGTGGGCCCGGGGCTCGGGTTTTGCCAATTTCGGAATTTTTGATATTTTCGATTGTTTTTGCTTGGGTTTTGTTCCCTTAGCATATTGTGACGTATTCGTTCTGGTTTTGGTCAGATTCGACGTGCGAGGAGGCCGATTTGAGAGTCAAGGGCATAGCGAGCTAGAGCTTTGGCCGGTTTGAGGTGAGTAATGATTGTAAATGATGTTCTGAGGGTTTGAAACCCCGGATTTGCACAACATAGTGCTATATTGAGTTGAGGCACACGCTGTATGATGAGCGTGGGGTCCATTGCTACTGGGGATTGTGACCTGGTCCATGCCGATTGATGATTTTACCGCGTTTTGACTGGGACTTATTTATTATTATTATTATTATTATTATTATTATGATTTGGGCTAGTTGCCATGTTTGGGGCGTTGTGCCGATGTAGAACCCTTAGGGGTATTTTCACTGATTCTCCTCACTTTACTTGTTAAAAATCATATCCTCAGTCATGTTTCTATTTTTTTAAAACAATATGAACCGGTTTTATAAATGCTAATCCTGAATGAGCAAAATATGTGGACTGAGATCCCTACCCTATATTATTGTGCCCGAGAGGCTGTGAGTATAATGACTGAAAGGGGTTGAGAACCCAACAGTGAGGATGCTATATATGTTATGGATCGGGCTGCGCGCCGCAGCAAATGCTTATATGGATCGGGCTGCACGCCGCAGCAAATGTTTATGTGGATCGGGCTGCGCACCGCAGCAATATAGCGCTTGGGCTGTAGGAGCCCCTCCCGGAGTCTGCACACCCCCAGTGAGCACAGTCAACAATTTATATGGATCGGGCTGTGCGCCACAGCGATGTACGGATCGGGCTGCACGCCGCAGCGATTATTTTGATTTCGGTTATTGTGAGAGATATATGGATTGAGTGCTGAGGATAAGTATTAATTAATGGATAGTATGCTCGAGGAGCGGAATTATATTTGTTAAATCCCTGATTTAAAGAGATTTCACTTGATTTCTTCACTATTTGCTGCTTTAAGTTGTTTTTACTGCTTTAATATAGAACTGCTTAGTGCCTTTACGTGTGTTCATACTGTCAGTCATTATTTATGATTATTACTCACTGGGTCGGAGTACTCACATTACTCCCTGCACCTTGTGTGCAGATCCAGGTGTTCCCGAGCCATAGAGAGAGCTTTCCTCTTGTTCATCATTTACCGGAGTCATCGAGGTAGCTGCATGGCGTCCGCAGACCCGATTTCTCCTTCTATCTTCTTTACTTTCAGTATTCTTAGACTATCTCTGTATTAGGCTGTTTAAAGACTTGTAATAGAGGCTCTTGACTTGTGACACCGGAGCGGTGGGCTATGTAGTGGTAATATTATGATTTCTGCACATTTTATCTACCGTTTCAGACTCCTATTTATGTTAAATTGGTATTTAAACTCTGTTAATTGGTAATGAACTCCATAAGAGAGGGGTTGTGATTGATAATTTGTCGGGCTTGCCTAGCAAATGTGTTGGGCGCCATCACGACCGGGGTTGGGGTCGTGACAGGTTGGTATCAGAGCCTAGGTTACATAGGTCTCGCGAGTCATGAGCTGGTTTAGTAGAGTCTCGCGGATCGGTACGGAGACGTCTGTATTTATCCTCGAGAGGCTGCAGAACCTTTAGGAAAACTTCATATTCTTGAAATTCTTGTCGTGCGACTTTGTTGATCCGAGAACTGAACTTCTGTTATTCTATTCTCTCGCAGATGGCGAGGACTCGCGCTACCGGACGAGGTGGACGACCACTAGTGCCACCCACTGAGGCCACCAGAGGCCGTGGATGCGGTCGTGGTCGTGGCAGAGGCAGAGTAGCGAGGGCAGCACCTGTTGATCCACCAGCTGCCCCAGCTCCGGATCAGGCTCCAGCAGCACCTGTGCAGGCACCAGCTGTGCCCATCGTGATTCCAGGTCTACAGGAGACCTTGGCTCAGATCTTGATAGTTTGCACTAGCCTGGCTCAAGCAGTTTCAGCCACCACAGCAGCAGCTACTTCACAGGCTGGGGGAGGCAATCAGACCCCCGCTGCTCGCACACCTGAGCAGGTAGTACAGGGATTGCAGGCATCGGGTGCACCTCCAGCTCAGCCGGTTGCACCATCTCAGGAGTTCATAGTACCAGTTATGCCAGATGATGAGCAGCGTCGTCTTGAGAGGTTTGGTAGACTCTAGCCTCCGTCATTCAGTGGTGCTGAGGGCGAGGATGCCCAGAGTTTTCTTGACAATGTCAGCAGATGCTTCGTACAGCAGGGATTCTTGAGACTAGCGGTGTGGCATTTACCACCTTTCAGTTTACTGGGGATGCCTTCACTTGGTGGGAGGCGTATGAGAGGCGTAGGCCGGTTGGCGCAACGCCCCTTACTTGGCAGGAGTTCTCCACTTTCTTCTTGGAGAAGAATGTACCGCAGTCCTGCAGGGAGGAGCTGCATAGGCAGTTTGAGTGGCTAAAGCAGGGAGATATGACTGTGTCACAGTATGAGGCGAGGTATTCTGAGTTGGCTCGTCATGCTGTTTGGATGGTTCTGACCGATCGTGAGAGGATCAGGAGATTTATTGATGGCCTTAACTACCATCTCCGTATCTTGATGACTAGAGAGAGAGTATTGGGTGCTACATTTGAGGAGGTGGTTGATATCGCTCGTGAGATTGAGACGGTTCGCCGTCAGGATGGAGAGGAAAGGGAGGCAAAGAGGCCTCGAGGTTCTGGCAGTTTCAGTGGTGCTCCTTCGAGGAGCCAGCTCCAGCAGGGTAGAGGTCGTTCTTTTAGGCCCGCTCAATCGGCCCGTCCAGAGTATTGTGGGGCATCTTCAGGTCGTGGTTATCATGGGTCTCAGCAGGGCCAGTCATCACTCAGCGCCCTCTTAGCTCAGAGTTCATCTTGTGCCCCATCAGTCCAGGGTTCTTCCGTGGCAGGTCCTTCTACTGGTCATTCTGGTGCCAGGGGTTCCCTTCAGTCCCCATCTCCAGCACCGGGTAGTTGTTATGAGTGCGGAGAATTTGGGCATATGAGGAGGCAGTGTCCTCGACTTCGTGATGGTCAGTATCAGCAGAGGGGTCAGCCCTCGACTTCTGCTCCAGTTACTTCACCACCCGCCCATCCAGCTAGGGGTAGAGGTCAGGCAGCTAGGGGTCGCCCCAGAGGAGGAGGTCAATCAGGCGGTGGCCAGGCTCGTTTCTATGCTATTCCAGGCAGGACAGATGCCATTGCTTCAGATGCTGTCATTACAGGTATTGTTTCAGTTTGCCACAGAGATGCCTCTGTATTATTTGATCTCGGTTCCACCTATTCATATGTGTCTTCATATTTTGCTCGTTATTTGGGTACGCCCCGGGAGTTTCTTGCTTTACCTGTTCATGTGTCTACCCCGGTGGGCGATACTGTTGTTGTGGACCGTGTGTACCGGTCATGTGTTGTGACTATTGGGGGTCTGGAGACCCGAGTTGATCTATTGCTATTGAGCATGGTGGACTTTGATGTTATTTTGGGCATGGATTGGTTATCTCCGTGTCATGCTATTCTAGACTGTCATGCTAAGACAGTAACTTTGGCTATGCCGGGTGTACCGAGGATCGAGTGGCGTGGTGTGACTGATTATGTTCCTAGCAGAGTGATTTCTTTCTTGAAAGCCCAGCGTATGGTTGGGAAGGGTTGTCTGTCATATCTAGCTTTTGTGCGGGATGTTGGAGCTGAGACTCCTAGTATTGATTCTGTTCCAGTGGTGAGGGATTTTCCCGATGTATTTCCCGCAGACCTGCCGGGCATGCCATCAGACAGGGATATTGATTTTGGTATTGACCTGGTGCCGGGCACTCAGCCCATTTCCATTCCGCCATATCGTATGGCACCAGCAGAGTTGAAAGAGTTGAAGGAGCAGCTTCACTAACTCTTAGATAAGGGGTTCATTCGGCCTAGTGTGTCACCGTGGGGTGCGCCGGTTCCGTTTGTGAAGAAAAAGGATGGCATAATGAGAATGTGCATTGATTACAGGCAATTAAACAAGGTAACAATTAAGAACAAGTATCCCCTACCTCGTATTGATGATTTATTCGACCAGCTTCAGGGAGCGAGGGTGTTCTTTAAGGTTGATCTTCGTTCGGGCTATCACCAGTTGAAGATCAGGGATTCAGATATTCGTAAGACTGCTTTCAGGACTAGATATGGTCACTATGAGTTTCTTGTCATGTCTTTTGGGCTGACCAATGCCCCAGCAGCGTTCATGCATTTGATGAACAGTGTATTTCGGCCTTATCTGGATTCGTTCGTTATTGTATTCATTGATGATATTCTGGTGTACTCGCATAGTCAAGAGGAGCACGCAGAGCATTTGGGAGTGGTATTGCAGAGATTGAGGGAGGAGAAGCTTTATGCAAAGTTCTCCAAGTGTGAGTTTTGGCTCGGTTCAGTGGCTTTCTTGGGGCACGTGGTGTCCAGCGAGGGCATTCAGGTTGATCCGAAGAAGATAGAGGCGGTTCAGAGTTGGCCTAGACCGTCCTCAGCCACAGAGATTCGTAGTTTTCTTGGGTTGGCAGGATATTATCGCCGGTTTGTTCAAAGATTTTCCGTCCATTGCATCGCCCTTGACCAAGTTGACACAGAAGGGTGCTCCATTTGTATGGTCGGACGAGTGTGAGGAGAGCTTTCAGAAGCTCAAGACAGCTTTGACCACAACTCCAGTGTTGGTTTTTCCATCAGCTTCAGGTTCATATACCGTATATTGTGATGCTTCGAGAGTTGGGATTGGTTGTGTGTTGATGCAGGAGGGTAGAGTTATTGCTTATGCTTCTCGTCAGTTGAAGCCCCATGAGAAGAACTACCCTGTTCATGATTTGGAGTTGGCTGCCATAGTTCATGCATTGAAGATTTGGAGGCACTACTTGTATGGCGTATCTTGTGAGGTATTCACTGATCATCGCAGCCTTCAGCATCCGTTCAAGCAAAAGGATCTTAATTTGAGGCAGCGGAGATAGCTAGAATTGCTTAAGGATTATGATATTACTATTCTGTATCATCCGGGAAAGGCCAATGTAGTGGCCGATGCTTTGAGCCGAAAGGCAGTGAGTATGGGGAGTTGACATTCAGTTGGGGAGAGACCCCTTGCAGTTGATGTTCAGGCCTTGACCAATCGATTTGTGAGACTAGATATTTCGGAGCCCAGTCGGGTGTTGGCTTGTATGGTCTCTCGGTCTTCCTTATATGATCGCATCAGAGAGCGCCAGTATGATGACCCACATTTGTTTGTCCTTATGGACAGAGTTCAGCATGATGATGCCAAAGATGTGACCATCGGTGATGATGGTGTGTTGAGGATGCAGGGCCGGATCTGTGTGCCCAATGTGGATGGGCTTAGGGAGTTGATACTGGAGGAGGCCCATAGCTCACGGTATTCCATTCATCCCGGTAACGCAAAGATGTATCAGGACTTAGACAGCACTATTGGTGGAGAAGAATGAAGAAAGATACTGTGGGATTTGTAGCTCGGTATCTCAATTGTCAGCAGGTGAAATACAAGCATCAGAGACCGGGTGGCTTGCTTCAGCAAATGGATATTCCCGAGTGGAAGTGGGAGAGGATCACTATGGACTTTGTTGTTAGACTTCCTCGGACTTTGAAGAAATTTGATGCTATTTGGGTGATTGTGGATCAGCTGACCAAGTCCGCACACTTCATTCCTGTGTGTACTACCTATTCTTCAGAGCGGCTGGCAGGGATTTATATCCGGGAGATTGTTCGGTTGCATGGTGTTCCGGTTTCCATCATCTCAGATAGAGGTACTCAGTTTACTTTGCAGTTTTGGAGAGCCGTGCAGAGAGAGTTGGGTACTCAGGTGGAGTTGAGCATAGCATTTCATCCTTAGACGGACGGACAGTCCGAGCGTACTATTCAGATATTGGAGGACATGTTGCGTGCTTGTGTCATTGATTTTGGAGATTCATGGGATGAGTTTTTGCCGCTTGCAGAGTTGCCTACAACAACAGCTACCAGTCGAGTATTCAGATGGCTCCGTACGAGGCTTTGTATGGGAGGAGGTGTAGATCTCCAGTCGGTTGGTTTGAGCCCGGCGAGGCTAGACTGTTGGGGACAGATTTGGTTCAGGATGCCTTAGAGAAGGTGAAGGTGATTCAGGAGAGGCTTTGTACAGCGCAGTCGCGTCAGAAGAGTTATGCGGACCGGAAGGTTCGAGATGTGTCCTACATGGTTGGTGAGAAGGTCTTGCTGAAGGTTTCGCCCATGAAAGGTGTTATGAGATTTGGAAAGAAAGGGAAGTTGAGTCCGCGGTTCATTGGGCCTTTTAAGGTACTTAGGAGGATTGGGGAGGTGGCTTATATGCTTGCCTTGCCGCCCAGCTTGTCGAGTGTGCATCCGGTATTTCATGTTTCTATGCTCCGGAAGTATGTGGGGGACCCGTCTCATGTTTTGGACTTCAGCACGGTTCAGTTGGATGATGATTTGACCTTTGATGTGGAGCCAATAACTATTTTGGGTCATCAGGTCCGGAAGTTGAGATCAAAGGATATAGCTTCAGTAAAGGTGCAGTGGAGAGGTCGGCCCGTAGAGGAGGCTACCTGGGAGACCGAGCGGGAGATGCGGAGCAGATATCCTCACCTATTCGAGGCTTCAGGTATGTTTCTTGACTCGTTCGAGGACGAACGTTTGTTTAAGTTGGGGAGGATGTGACGACCCGGCATGTCGTCTCATGAGTTACCGCTCCGTTTCCCCCATTTTTGCTTCTTTATGCTTCGTTATCCGTGTTTTTAGGTGGTCAAGTTGATTGGTTTGAGTTCGGAATGAATTTGGTAAGAAATGAGACACTTAGTCTCTTTTAAGAAGGTTTAAGTTGGAAAAGTCAACCGGATGTTGACTTATGAGTTAGAGGGCTCGGATGTGAATTCCGATAGTTCGGTTAGCTTCGGGAGGTGATTTGTGACTTGGGCGATTTCCGGTTGATAGGTGAGATTTTGATCCGAGAGTTGCTGTAGCTTCATTATGTGATTTGGGATGTGTGTGCAAAATTTCAGGTAATTCGGACGTGGTTTGGTTGGGTTTTTGATCAAAAGCGTGTTTCGGAAGTTTTTGGGAAACTTAGGCTTGAATTCGATGTGAATTGATGGTTTTGGTGTTGTTTGAGGTGTTTTGATGATTGGAACAAGTTTGAATGATGTTTTAGGATGCGTTGGTGCTTTTGGTTGAGGTCCCGGGGGCCTCGGGTGAGTTTCGGATGGTCTAACGTGCTAGTTTTGGAGTTGGAGAGTTGCAGATTTTGCACTTCTGATGTTGCAGGTTTTTAATGCTTCGCGATCGCGGGAGGTCCCTCGCGATCGCATAGAAGGAATTGGGTTGGTCTGAAATTTGGCCTTCGCGTTCGCGATTGAGGCCTCGCGTTCGCGTAAGGCAAGAAGAAGGTTCTTCGCGATCGCGTGATGGCTGTTGCGATCGCATAGGTCATTAAGGAGGTCTTGAAATATTGCTCTTCGCGATCGCGAGCCTGGGGCTGCGATCGCATAGAAGGAAGTTCAGCAGCTGGGCAGAAGGTTTTTAAACATTTCCTCCGCGAGCTTAAGTCATTTTTTCCACCATTGTTGAGTATTTTGATAGCTCTTTGAGGGGAATTGAAGAAAGATTCAAGGAGAAGTGATTGGAGGTAAGTTCTATGAACCAAAAACGTGATTATATTGTGAAATTTACCTAGGATTTCATGGAAATTTAGCTAAAAAGGGAAGAACTAGGGCTTGGAATTTTGAAATTTTAAATTGGGATTTGAGGGGCCATTTGGGGTCGGATTTGTGAACTTTTGATATGTATGGACTCGTGGCGAGATAAGGAACCCGTTGATGTGAAAATTTTTGAGTTTCGAGAAGTGGGCCCGGGGCTCGGGTTTTGCCAATTTCGGGATTTTTGATATTTTCGGTTGTTTTCGCTTGGGTTTTGTTCCCTTAGCATATTGTGACGTATTCGTTCTGGTTTTGATCAGATTCTACGCGCGAGGAGGCCGATTTGAGAGGCTAGGGCATAGCGAGCTAGAGCTTTGGCCGGTTTGAGGTGAGTAATGATTGTGAATGATGTTCTGAGGGTTTGAAACCCGGGATTTGCACAACGTAGTGCTATATTGAGTTGAGGCACACGCTGTATGATGAGCGTGGGGTCCATTGCTACTGGGGATTGTGACCTGGTCCATCCCGATTGATGATTTTACCGCGTTTTGACTGAGACTTATTTATTATCATTATGATTTGGGCTAGTTGCCATGTTTGGGGCCTTGTGCTGACCTGTGGAACCCTTAGGGGTATTTTGACTGATTCTCCTCACTTTACTTGTTAAAAATCGTATCCTCAGTCATGTTTCTATTTGTTTAAAATAATATGAACCGGTTTTATAAATGCTAATCCTGAATGAGCAAAATATGTTGACTGAGATCCCTACCCTATATTATTGTGCCCGAGAAGCTGTGAGTATAATGACTGAGAGGGGTTGAGAACCCAACAGTGAGGATGCTATATATGTTATGGATCGGGTTGCGCGCTGCAGCAAATGCTTATATGGATCGGGCTGCACGCCGTAGCAAATGTTTATGTGGATCGGGCTGCGCGCCGCAGCAATATAGCGTTTGGGCTGTAGGATCCCCTCCCGGAGTCTGCACACCCCCAGTGAGCGCAGTCGACTATTTATATGGATCGGACTGTGCGCCACAGCGATGTACGAATCGGGCTGCACGCCGCAGCGGTTATTTTGATTTCAGTTATTGTGAGAGATATATGGATTGAGTGCTGAGGATAAGTATTAATTAATGGATAGTATGCTCGAGGAGCGGAATTATATTTGTTAAATACCTGATTTAAAGAGATTTCACTTGATTTCTTCACTATTTGCTGCTTTAAGTTGTTTTTACTGCTTTAATATGGAACTGCTTAGTGCCTTTGCGTGTTTTCATACTGTCAGTCATTATTTATGATTATTACTCACTGGGTCGGAGTACTCACATTACTCCCTGCACCTTGTGTGCAGATCCAGGTGTTCCCGAGGCATAGAGAGAGCTTTCCTCCTATTCATCATTTACCGGAGTCATCGAGGTAGCTGCATGGCATTCGCAGACCCGATTTCTCCTTCTATCTTCTTTACTTTCAGTATTCTTAGACTATCTCTGTATTAGGCTGTTTAAAGACTTGTAATAGAGGCTCTTGACTTGTGACACCGGAGCGGTGGGCTATGTAGTGGTAATATTATGATTTTCGCACATTTTATCTACTGTTTCAGACTCCTATTTATGTTAAATTGGTATTTAAACTCTGTTAATTGGTAATGAACTCCATAAGAGAGGGGTTGTGATTGATAATTGGTCGGACTTGCCTAGCAAATGTGTTGGGCGCCATCAAGACCGGGGTTTGGGTCGTGACATCGGGTGAACCCCCTGCACATCTAATTTTGGTATTACGAGGCGGTACCTCGGGCGGTACCTCAGGACATCCCCCTACACATATACTTTTGAGACTACGAGGTGGTACCTCAGGAGATCTCCTTGCATATTTACTTTAGGGACTACGAGACGGTATCTCGGGAGATCCCCTACTGTTTATCCCTATGTGATGTGCTACTATTTTTCTATGGTTTTCTCTTGTTAAATTTCCAGTCTCTTATTACATTGCTATATTCTTCTACCTTATTTATTATATACCAGTAGGGCCTTGACCAGACCTCGTCACTACTCGACCGAGGTTAGGCTTGGCACTTACTGGGTATCGTTGTGGTGTACTCATGCTTCTCTTCTGCACATGTTTTTTGTGCAGATCCAGGTACTTCTTATCAGCCTCGTTATCAGTGAGCAGTGAGATGGTGGAGACTTCTAGGTATATGTCCCCGCATCCGTAGACCTCGGAGTCCCCATCTATTCCCTCCTATGTCGTTTACTTTCCGTACTTTTTTCGACTCTAGTGTATAGAGATACTTAGTTTTTCTTCTATAGCTTGTGACTTATGACTACCGGGTTTTGGGAATACTGTGTATACTCGAGTGCTGGGTTACTTGTACATGTCGAGCGGCATTTTATCATTTTATAGTTATCTGTTGCAGTCCAGTTGTTACATTCTGTTTTCATTTTCTGTTATTCGCAATTTGTTAGGCTTATCTAGTCGTAGAGTCTAGGTGCTATCACGACATCTTACGGAGGGAGATTTGGGTCGTGACTAGTTGGTATCAGAGCTCAAGGTTCATAGGTGTCATGAGTCACAAACAGGTTTAGTAGAGTCTCGCAAATCGGTACGGAGACGTCTATACTTATCTTTTGGATGATATGGAACTGTTAGGAAAATTTCACTTCTTTTGATTCCTTGTCGTGCGAAATTGTTGACTTCGAAATTCTAAACTTCTGTCTTCTATTCTCTCATAAATGGTGAGGACACGTACAGTCGGATTAGATGACCAGGCACCCGCGCCCCCTGCTAGAGCCGCAAGATGCTGAGGCCGAGGAGGTCCTCGTGGTGCAGCTAGAGCACTCGCACGAGCTGCTACAGAGGAGCCACCAGTAGCTCCAGTCGGAGCGCAGGCACCTGAGACGCCTGTTACTGCACCAGCTCTTCAGGAGACCCTTGAACAGTTCCCGAGCATGTTCGGTACTCTAGCTCAGGCAGGGTTGATTCCACTTGCTCCTGCCATATCTCAGGCTGGGAGAGGAGCACAAGCTCCCGCCGCCCGCACCCAGAGCAGCGTATTCAGGTCGATCAGGTTCCAGAGGTCATACAGTGCAGGCGGTAGCCCCAGTTCGGCCCAAGGGTAGGGCAACAGTTTCTGAAGAGGAGCAGCTCAGGCTCGAGAGTTACAAGAAGTACCACCCTCCTACTTTCAGTAGCTTGGCGTCAGAGGATGCCCAGGGTTTTCTTGAGGAGTTCCACCGTATCCTCCGTAATATGGGTGTTGCGGAGTCGAGTGGGGTTTCTTTCACTACATTCCAGCTTAGAGGAGCGGCCTATTAGTGGTGGCGTGCTTATGAGTTGGGTAGTCCGACTGAGGCAGCTTCACTTACTTGGACTCAGTTCTCGAATATGTTATTGAGGGAATAAGTTCCCTAGAGTCTCAGAGATACATGAAGCGCAGAGTTTGAGCAGTTGCGCCGGGGTGCTATGACTGTGTCAGAGTATGCGGTTCGTTTTAGTGATTTGGCTAGACATGCACCTGCCTTGGGTTCTACAGTTCGAGAGAGGGTCCATCGGTTTATCTAGGGGCTCCACCCCAGTATCAGGCTTAGCATGGACCGGGAATTGGAGATGGATATTTCATACCAGCAGGTTGTGGGTATTGCTAGGAGAGTGGAGGGTATACTTGCTCGAGAGAGAGAGAGAGGAGAGAGAGGCCAAGAGGTCTCGAGAGTCTGGCACTTATAGTGGTGCTCATGCTCCAGCGGCAGCTCGTGATGGTAGGGGCTACATGAGTCGCTCTGTTCATTCGATACTTCCAGCCGCCAGTGGTATTCCGGCCACTCCTAGGCCCCAAGAGCCTTATTATGCACTGCCAGTGTCTAGTGTACCTCCTGCACGGGATGCTTTCAGCGGTCAGTCCAGTAGACCTGGCCCGAGCCAGCCACAATAGCCACGCCCTCCGAGAGCTTATTTTGAGTGTGGCGACACTCGCCATATAGTGAGGGATTTCCCTGGACTTAGGAGGGGTGCACCTCCACACACTTCTCAGGCACCACGTGCTCCACCGGGTGCTCAGGCTATGAGTACAGCACCAGCTACCACTCCACCTGCTCAGCCAGCTCGAGGTAGAGGTCGGGAAGGTAGAGGTTGCCCTAGAAGAGGAGGCTAGGCCAAATATTATGCCCTTCCTACTCGTAAACAGGCAGTTGCGTCCGACTTTGTCATTACAAGTATTGTTCCAGTCTGTCATAGAGATGCATCGGTTTATTTGATCCAGGCTCCACCTATTCCTATGTGTCCTCTAATTTTGCACCGTATTTGGGCGTATCTCGTAATTCTTTGAGTTCTCCTATTTACGTGTCTACACCTGTGGGAGATTCTATTGTTGTTGACCGTGTGTATCACTCGTGTTTGGTTGTTATTAGTAAATTTGAGACCAGAGCCGATTTATTATTACTCAGTATGGTAGATTTTGATATTATTTTAGGGATGGACTGGTTATTGCCCCATTATGCTATTCTTGATTGTCACGCCAAGACCGTGACGCTGGCTATACCGAGATTACCACAATTAGAGTGGAGAGGTACCTTAGATTATACTTCCAGCAGAGTTATTTCATTTCTTAAATCTCAACGAATGGTTGAGAAGGGGTGTGACGCGTATCTAGCTTATGTGAGAGATGTCAATATTGATACCCCTACAGTTGAGCCAGTCCCAGTAGTGAGGGATTATCCAGATGTATTTCTAGCTGATCTTTCGGGCATGACGCCCGATAGAGATATTGACTTTGGTATTAATTTGTTGTCGAGCACTCAGCCTATCTCTATTCCCCCATATCGTATGGCTCCTCCTGAGTTGAAGGAGTTGAAGAAGCAGTTACAGGAATTTCTTGATAAGGGCTTCATTCGGCCCAGTGTGTCACCTTGGGGTACCCCAGTCTTGTTTGTGAAGAAGAAGGATTGTTCTATGCATGTGTGCATTGATTATCTCCAGTTGAACAAAGTTACAGTGAAGAACATGTATCCATTGCCTCATATTGATGACCTATTTGATCAGTTATAGGGTGCTAGAGTGTTTTCCAAGATTGACTTACGTTCAGGCTATCATCATTTGAAGATTCGGGAGCCAGATATCCCGAAGACTACTTTCAGGACTCGGTATGGTCACTATGAGTTCTTTATGATGTCAATTGGGCTGACCAACGCCCCAGCAACATTCATGCATTTGATGCACAGTGTATTTCGGCCCTATCTTGACTCATTCTTTATTGTGTTTATTGACACATTCTGATGTACTCCCAGAGTCGGGATGATCATGAGCAACACCTGAGGACTGCGCTTCAGACCTTGAGAGAAAAGAAGTTATATGCAAAATTGTCAAAGTGTGAGTTCTGGTTAGACTCAGTGGCATTTTTGGGTCACATAGTGTCGAGTGAGGGGATGAAGGTGGATCCGAAGAAGGTGGAAGCAGTGCAGAGTTGGCCCAGACCATCCTCAACTATGGAGATTCGGAGTTTTTTGGGTTTGGCAGGGTATTACCGTCGATTTATAGAGGGTTTCTCATCTATTGCATCACCTATGAACAGGCTGACCCAGAAGGGTGCTCAGTTCAGGTGGACAGAGGAGTGTGAGGAGAGCTTTCAAAAGCTCAAGACAGCTTTGACTACGCCCCCAGTATTGGTATTGCCTACAAATTCAAGGTCTTATACTATATATTCTGATGCGTCGCGGATTGGTCTCAGCGCGGTGTTGATGCAGGACGGTAGGGTGATTGCCTATGCGTCTAGGCAGCTCAAGAGCATGAAAAGAACTATCCTTTCCACGACCTTGAGTTAGAAGCTATTGTTCATGCCTTGAAGATTTTTCTATTTGTATGGTGTCCCTTGTGAGATCTACACTGATCACCGGAGTCTGGAGTATCTGTTCAAAAAGAAGGATCTTAACTTGCATCAGCGGAGGTGATTAGAGCTGCTTAAGAATTATTATATCACTATTCTATACCATCCCGGGAAGGCCAATGTGGTGGCCGATGTCTTGAGTCGCAGGGCGGAGAGTTTGGGAAGCTTAACATATCTACCAGCAGCAGAGAGGCCGTTGGCATTGGATGTTCAGGCCTTGGCCAACCAGTTTGTCAGATTGGATATTTCTAAGCCGAGTCGAGTTTTGGCTTGTGTGGTCTTCCTAGTCTTCTCTTTATGATCGTATCAGGGAGCGTCAGTATGATGACCCCCATCTACTTGTCCTTAAAGACACGGTTCAGCACGGTGATGCTAAGGAGGTTACTATTGGAGATAATGGTGCACTGAGGATGCAGGGCAAGCTATATGTGCCCAATGTAGATGGTTTGCGTGAGTTGATTCTCCAAGAGGCTCACAGTTTGCGGTACTCCATTCATCCGGGTGCCGCGGAGATGTATCGGGACTTGAGGCAACATTATTGGTGGAGGAGAATGAAGAAGGACATAGTGAAATATGTAGCTCGGTGTCTAAATTGTCAACAGGTGAAGTATGAGCATCAACAGCCAGGTGGATTGCTTCAGAAGTTAGAAATCCCGGAGTGGAAATGGGAGCAGATCACTATGGATTTCGTGGTTCGGCTTCCACGGACTCAGCGAAAGTTTGATGCAGTTTGGGTGATTGTGGATAGGCTGACCAGGTCAGCTCATCTCATTCCTGTGATGACTACTTATTCTTCTAAGCAGCTGGCTCGAGTTTATATCTGCGAGATTGTCAGGCTTCATGGCGTTCCGGTATCTATCATCTCTGATTGGGGTAAGGAGTTTACATCGAGGTTCCGGAGGGCGGTACAGCATGAGTTGGGTACTCGGGTTGAGTTGAGCACATCATTTCACCCTCAGACGAACAGTCAGTCTAAGCGCATTATTCAGATACTAGAGGATATGCTTCGTGCATGTGTGATGGAGTTTGGAGGTTATTGGGATCAGTTCTTGCCACTTGCCGAGTTTGCCAACAACAACAGTTATCAGTCGAGCATTCATATGGCACCGTATGAGGCTCTGTATGGTAGGCGGTGTCGGTCTCCAGTGGGTTGGTGTCACGCCCCAACCTCGGGAGGCGCGATCGGCGCTCAATCGAGTGAACCCAACTGAGCAAGCCTTACTAACACTTTCTACCCAACTCAATACGATTAAGAAAACCATGCTTTCTTTTATTTAGACAATAGCAAAATCGATCATTCAACATTGTTAGTTCATTTTTATATTACAAATCTTAAATCATGGCTAAGTTTCAAAGATTTCATACAGTCATAGTTTAGACGAACTAGAGAATAGAGTTATAACGCAGTTCATTAACCCATCCAACACCCATACATAACCCACACAATGTCTACGGAGCCTCTATGGATACAAAAGACAAATTATGACAACGCCGGCAACAAGGCCCCGGCTATACCTCAAAAGTGGAAGTCTACAACAAAAGATGTACAACATAACCCCTTGAAGGAAAAAGGGGCTCACCAAGACTTCGAGAGGAGGACACTCCGCTACGCGTGATAGGCACTGTCCGCTATAGAGCCACCTACATTCATTTAAAAATGTAGCGCCCCCGACAAAAGGGACGTTAGTACCATGGAATAGTACTAGTATGTATAACTAAACACCATCTAGTTAGAAAGAACTTTCATACAAGAATAAGGAAATCACAAGTATAACTCAACACTTTAAACGATCACCACATTATCAAATGAAAGAATCATACAATTTTCACATTATTTTTCCATAGCTTTTAGTTTGGGGCATTACACACTATTCATCATTGTTCACAATACCACCGCTATCTTGAGCGGAGTCTGATCTCGACCCGATCGGCTTGGTTGCCTCATTTGAGACATATACTTCAATCACAATCTCATTTTCCCTTTTTCCGGAATTCATTCACAATACCACCGCTATCTTGAGCGGAGTCCGATCTCGGCCCGATCGGCTAGGCCGCCTTACCAAGGCATTGTTCCCTTCTCATTAATCATCTCGTTTCAATCTTTGTTTCACATATATCATTTCATAGGCACTTGGGACCACAACTATCACATCATTTCTGGCACTAGGGCACATTTCACATCATTTCCAATTTCAATGTTAGCTTTGCAAATTAGGACAATAGGTGCGCACAAGAGCAATTTAAATTGTAAGCATAGATAAGACTTCATAGATGGCACAACATGTGCAGCTTCAATCTCACTTTAAGGTCTAAGCATTTCAATACATGATTCATATTCCTTGCACCTTTTCAAGTTATCAAGAATAGCACATTGATCATATAGAGACACATCTTTCACGCATATAAGGCTACAACCCCAAATTCATGTGAAACAACGATTAATACAACAATTCAACTTTAATCTTACCGTATTTACACAAACACCAACGGAGCTCAATTTCTAGAAGACGGGGTTTTAGCCATACATACCTCAATAAAGCTTTCCTTAATTCTTACAAAATTCCGGGACTCTTAGCACTTCAATCTATTGTATAAGAATTACAAATCGAACCAAGAATTAGAGACAAGATTAAGATTCTAGGTCGTTTGAGCATATTATCAAGCACTAAGGGTGCATTGTGATCTTAGGTCCTTTTTGTGAGAGATTTCTATCATTTTATACCCCAATTGCTTTCTTTTTAGTTCACAACCTCCCAATACTCTATGATCTTATATGCATGCAAGAAATCCATTCTTATACCCATGAACCCCCAAGCTAAGTACTCTTTCTAGTGTGAATTTCGAAACCAGAGATTAGGGCTCAAGTTTCTTACCTCTTGGGGTGAAAGCCTAACAATTTTTGCGTGAGAGTCTTCAAAAATTTGGCAAGGATTGAGAGATTGGTTTCTCCCTCTAGAGCTCCCTCTCTCACTCTATTTTCAGTAAAAATCACATAAGAGAGGTCTAATGGGTGTTTTTAATGGGATGGGGTCGGGTTTTAAAAGTTAGAAAATAGGAGCCCCGACACAATCTGCGATCGCATATGCGATCGCATACCTGACATGCGGCCTGCAAAATGGACCGCAAAAATGGTCCCAAAGCCTGAACACACTGTCTGGGTATGGGACAGAAATGCGGTCCGCATACCAGTTCTGCGGTCGCATAATGCATCGCAGAACTGCCCCTCGCAAAATTCCAAGGGGATTATGCGATGACTATGTGGCCCGCATATTGATTATGCGATCGCATAAGTGGCCGCATAGTTGACCTCAAAATTGACCAACACACTGCTTCACTCTGCGGCGACTATGCGGTCCGCATAGCTGTTATGCGACCGCATACTGGACCGTAGAATCGCACTTTTCTGGAAAATATTATTCCTTGACTTTTTAATGCATAGATCAGTCCAAAGGGTCCGAACCTCGGCACTACGAGCTCTCGGGTTTTGAGTAGAGATTTTCACGGGGCTTTACAGTTGGTTTGAGCCGGGCGAGGCTAGGCTATTAGGTACAGAATTGGTTCAAGATGCTTTAAAAAGGTTAATGTGATTCAGGATCGACTTCGCACAGCCCAGTCCAAACAGAAGAGCTATGCAGATCGGAAGGTTCGCGATGTTGCATTCATGGTCGGGAGCGGGTCTTGCTCCGGGTTTCTCCCATGAAGGGTGTTATGAGGTTCGGGAAGAAGGGCAAGTTGAGCCCAAGGTTTATTGGCCCATTCGAGGTGTTGCGGCAAGTTGGGGAGGTTGCTTATGAGCTTGCCTTGCCTCCCAGTAAAGTAGGAGTTCATCCAGTATTCCATGTTTTTATACTCCGGAAGTATCACGGCGATCCATCTCATGTGTTAGATTTCAGCTCAGTCCAGTTGGATAAGGGTCTATCTTATGTTGAGGAGTCGGTGGCTATTATGGACAGGCAGGTTCGAAAGTTGAGGTCAAAGAACATTGCTTCAGTGAATGTTAAGTGGACGGGTCAGCCAGTCGAGGAGGAGACTTGGGAGACCGAGCATGATATTCGTAGCCGTTATTCTCATCTTTTCACCACTTTAGGTATGTCTCTATGCTCGTTCGAGGACGAACGATTATTTTAAGAGGGGGAGGGTGTAACGACCCAGCCGGTCATTTTGAGAGTATTAGCCCCGATCCCCTATTTACTGCTTTCCCCGTATATTTTTCTGCTTATGTGACTCGCCGGGAGGTTTTGTTTTGGTTTCGGACTGTTTTGGGACACTTAGTCCCTAAAACGGAAGCTTAAGTTCTAGGATTTTGACCGTAGTTGAAACTATGTAAAGACGACTCCGAAATGGAGTTTCATCGGTTTCGTTAGCTCCGTGGGGTGATTTTGGACTTAGGAGCGTGTCTGGTTAGTGAATTGGAGGTTTGTAGCTGAATTAGGCTTGAAATGGCAAAAGTTGAATTTTGAGAAGTTTGACCAGAAGTGAACTTTTTGAGATTGGGGTCGGATTACGATTCCGGAAGTTGGAGTAGGTCCGTAATGTTAATTATGACTTGTTTGCAAAATTTTAGGACAATCCGACGTGATTTGATAGGTTTCGGCATCGGTTGTAAAAGTTTAAAGTTTCAAAGTTCATTAAGTTAGGATTGGAGTGTGATTCATGTTTTTGTTGTTGTTTGATGTGATTTGAGGGCTCAACTAAGTTCGTATGATGTTTTAAGACTTCTTGGTATATTTGGTTGAGGTTCCGGGGGCCTCGGGTGGATTCCGGATGGTTGGCGGGCTAAAATTGGACTTGTTGAAGTTGCAGAATTTCTGGTGTTTTCAGTTGCTGGTTTCCTCTTATGCGATCGTGTAAGAGGATACGCGATCGCATAAGAGGAGACGCGATCGCGTAAGCTTGTTGGAGGCAGTGGCATTTTTACCCTATGCGTTCGCGAGTCAGGGTACACGATCGCGTAAGTTGGTCAGACTGTGCATCGCGAACGCGTGGGCTAGGCCACGTTCGCGAAGAGGAAGCGAGGCGGCAGTGGAGTTCATGTTTAGGTTCTTTGTGGTCGCGTAAGGATGGACGCAATGACGTTGGTCTGAGCAGTCCGTGGTACGCGATCGCGGGTGAAATGACGTGTTCGGATAGAATATTTTTAAGCTGTTAGAATTTTATTTTCTACGTGATCGCGTGGGAACTTCCGCAATCACGTAGTGTGAACACCTGGGCAGACTATAACATTTCAAAAACGAGGGGTTAGCCATTTTTATTAGAACTTGAGATAGAGAGCTCGGATTTCGACGAAATTTTGAGGGATTTTCAGAGGCATCGATTGGGTAATGATTCTTCACTTGTTTTTTATTATATTCCACTAATCTATCGTTAATTCCATCCTTTAATTTCGGATTTGAGTTGAGAAATTTGGAAAAAATGGGAAAAGTTCTTCAACCAAATTTTTGGGTTTTGATTGAGATTTTGACGTTGTATTTGAGTAATTTTGGTATGAGTGAACGCGTGGGTGAATGTGTGTTTGTATTTTGTGACTTTTACCCGATTCCGATTCGTGTGCCCAGGTCGACTTTTTGGGGCGAATTTCTAATTTCTTGTTAAAGTCTTGATTTCACTAATTAGATTAGTTTCTTATAGTTATATTTATGGTATGTAATTTTTTTGGATAGATTTGGGCCATTCGGAGTCGGAAAATTGTGGAAAAGGCATTCTTACTGATTGATTGAGCTTGGTTCGAGGTATGTGACTTGCCTAACCTTGTGTGAGGGAACTCCCCTTAGGATTTGGTACTGTTGTATTACTTCTACGATATGTGAGCGTTGTGTACGCGAGGTAACGAGTGCGGACACGGGCTAATTGTTGCAAAATCCGATTTTTGCTGAGTAATAACCTGTTTTATCTTAACAGAGTTATACCAGCATATGTAGTTATCCCGTTTTAGCCTAATATCGCATGTCTACGTGTCTTAAATGCTTATTTGTTTGTGCATCATGCTTAGTTGATTTCCGGTTTTTCCTTGATCTGGATCAGTCTTAACAATAGAATTCTTGCTTCTAATTGTTGCACTCATCGGTTTCGAGCTGTGTGTTTACTTTTGGGACTACGAGACGGTACCTCAGGAGATCCCCCTGCACATTTACTTTCCGGACTACGAGGCGGTACCTCGAGAGATCTCCTTGCGTATTTACTTTTGGGACTACGAGACGGTATCTCGGGAGATCCACTGCCGTTTATCCCTATGTGTTGTGCTGCTATTTTTCTGTGGTTTTCTCTTGTTAAATTTCCAGTCTCTTATTATATTGCTATATTCTTCTGCCTTATTTATTATATACCAGTAGGGCCCTGACCCGACCTCGTCACTACTCAACCGAGGTTAGGCTTGGCACTTACTGGGTACCGTTGTGGTGTACTCATGCTACTCTTCTACACATATTTTGTGTGCAGATCCAGGTACTTCTTATCAGCCTCGTTATCAGTGAGTAGTGAGATTGTGGAGACTTCAAGGTATATCTGCCTGCGTCCGCAGACCTTGGAGTCCCCCTCTATTCCCTCCTATGTCGTTTACTTTCCGTACTTTCTTAGACTCTAGTGTATAGAGATACTTGGTTTTTCTTCTATAGCTTGTGACTTATAACTACCGGGTTTTGGGAATACTGTGTATACTCGAATGCTGGATTACTTGTACATGCCGAGCGGCATTTTATCATTTTATAGTTATCTATGGAGTCTAGTTGTTAAGTTCTGTTTTCATTTTCTATTATTCCGCAATTTGTTAGGCTTCCCTAGTCGTAGAGACTAGGTACCGACACGACGTCTAACGAAGGGAGATTTGGGTCGTGACAATTTGGTAGATACAAATTATTTGTAAAGTGAAATGCGAATTCATCAAAATTCAAGATCTCAAAAAACTGTTAAATATATTGTGAAATGCTTTAGCAAATATATGTAAAATATTCAAATATGTTGAAAGGAGATTTACAAAATCTAACACATTAATCATCATCTTCCCTTCCATCAAAAAGATTTGTCAAATTCTATTTGACATGAATGATTATCATGTATAGTAAATTATTCACTCTTTTATTCTCATAGAATTAGCAAAGAACTTATACGATTTGGGTATAGAAATCAATCGTGCTTTTATATTTAACACTCCAAATTCAAAACTCAAATTTGTTGAAATTGAAGAATCAATTTAAACCCACTATCTTAGAGCTTTCAAGATTTTCAAAAATGGATAACAATAAAAGTCTACATTTATGTAGGCTTAGGCGCATTCACATACTAGAAAAAGCGTACCTTAATTTTGTGGTGCATTTTGATCTTCATATTTGTTAGTGTACGAAATTAAAATAACAACTTGCCAAGAGTGCTGCCAAAGTATACCCGCAACAACGATATATGATATCAATTTGTTCATCTATCATCTATTACTCTCGAGATTCCAGAAATGATATTCTCCATAGGAACAGTATAGAAATATGCGAAATATCCTTAAGATTGTTGGAAAAATTGGTTATGGAGACTAGGAGTTAGCTTGAGGCGTGTCAAGGACACTGTCCTTAAGGATATTTCGCCCACACCGTGATGAACAAAATTAGGCGTAACCCCACGATTCAACAAGCTCTTCCAATTATTAAACTGGGAACAGAACTAGCAGAAAACTCAAGAAAGAAATCCATCATATAGGATGAAAAGATGATTCAGAAATTTGTATTAGAAATTGTGTCTTTAGCTCTCCAAAGACCATGTTTATATAGGTGTTGCTCCAACGACTAGTTAACGGCTAAATAACAGATAGTTAACGGCTAGTTTGACTCTATTAAATGTAAAATAATTTACTAAATAATAAGTAAATAGAAATATAATATTTCATAGAAGAAAAGTTTTTCCAAATCTAAATACTGGACATTCCCTTTTGAGATACCATTAATTTTTTCAACAACTGTTTGGTTGCACAAGTGTAATTACACGGTTAGATTAAATTTTAAATAAAGTAATTATCAAAATTTAAAAGTAAATATAATAAATATATGCCTATAAATGATTTTTTATAAGTATAAATGATATTAGATTTGGTATTTAAGATGCATATTTTTTCTTGAATATACATTAATTAATAATCATATATTTACAACTAATATTGTAAAAATAATTAACATATATATTTTTCAAATTAATAATATTTAGTTTAATTAATTATAGATACAAAAAACACACGTCTTGTAAGAGCATCATGGAATGCATGTTTGATAAAATAAATTAATATTTATAAATATAATGTCATAACATTATTCAAATGATTGACAAAACTAATCTATCAATTCTAACTAAAAAATGAACTACATGCAATGTGAAATAACAAGCCAATACTACATAACACAAATAATGAACTAGGTTTGTTAATGACTCAGTATTTCTAATATTAGGAAGTGGTTTAAGAAACTAGAATAATAACGCAGTTACGCTAAATAAAGAAAATAAAATACGTAAGAAATAAAATATACGAGCAATTACATGGAATCACAAGAAGTAAAGGTTGAGAAATAAAAGATAAATAATGTGCAAAAAAATATATTTAAAATTTAAAAATGAAATAAAAAAGTAAAAATGAAATGAAAATAAAATAAAAGGAAATTAAAATAATGAAAATAAAAAGTTATAAAGAAAATAAATTATAATAAAAACAAAAAGGAAAAAATTAAAAAGTAACCTTGTAATTACACAGTGTAAATTACCACCAATTCTTACCTCCCCCTTAGGAATTGGAGAGTGTAAATACACCTCTCCAATTACACCCAATCCAATGCTGACCAAGTAATTACTTGGCCCGACAAACATGTCAAACTGTGTAATTACACCCAAATCTAATTCCTAGGTAGCTTTTCAAACAGGCTCCTGATATCATAAATTCATACCAAGCTCCATTTCTTTTTTTTGGTTTTATCAGTGTTTGACCTCCATGTAGTGTTGTCTATCCTTTAGATGTCAAGTTCTGAATCTCCGAGGAATTATCTTCCTCTGTTCATGAGTGCTTTGGGTTAAATTAGGCTATATTTCCATTTAATATCGTGGAATCATAACAAGACCCATTTCTTTTCTTGTTTTTATCAGTGTTTGGCCTAGTTGTGTTGTCACACTCTAGATATCAAGTTCTAAATGTGCGAGGAATTATCTTTTTATATGGTCTAGCACAATATATCCTTACATTATGAACTAACTTTTGGATTGATATTATTATTCTTATTATTGAGTTTTCTTTAACTAAAACTCTATTTGACCATTTGCTTTAGATTTAAGTTTCAAGATCAATCCAATAAACAAGAGATCACTCTTTTATATATCTTGAACTCTAGAACAAAATGAATTTACCAATTCAAGAGAACAGAGCCTAGCTACAATAGTATTTATTCTCCTATCGAGGGAGATCCTTTCTAGAGGTTGTCCATCTACAAATTAGTGATCCAACTGGACATCTTACGTATGAATTCGTGCTCCAAGTATGAGCTCTTTCCCTCTCTCCATAAAGGAAGAAGAAGGCAAGACGATCGATCTCAACACTAATCTATTTAAATAATTTAGCAAAAAGAAAGTGGTACGGACTACTCCCTCCATCTCATATTAACAGTCGTAGTTACTAAAAATAGATGTATCAAATTATTTGTCATTTTAGAAGTTTAAGGCAAAATTGATTTTTTTTTCTTTTTACCCTTAGTAATAATTATTCTTTTTTGGTCGAACGAACTACATTGTATTTATACCACAGCAAAAGAACTCCAATTATAACTTCAGTGCAATCCTCCTACTAAAAGAACCTACTCAAGAAATTAGAGAGAAAAAAACAAACATGCATTAGTATCTTTAGCCTCCTATCCTCTTTTGCTATACATCCTATACCTCATTTCTATACCTCATTTCTCTCTAGTAACTGTTCTATCCAAATCCTATCTTTCTTTCCTTTTCTTTCCTTTCCTTTTCTGTGTGAATTCATTCTGTCTTTATCTCCATCTTTATCAGCTGCTGCACAGCTTGTCTTCTTGGGACTCTTTGATTCCATAATGCATCGTTCCTTGCTAACCATATGTGATAGATTACCGCTGCTATTCCCGCCTTGATTATGGACCTGCTCATCTTTCCCTGTGCTCTTCTAGCTGCTTTTGTCCATATACTCTCTATTTCAAGCTGTTGTAGGTTGATTTTCATCCACATGAGCACTTCTGTAATGCATTTTCTGGAGAATTCACATTCAAAGTGTAAATGCTTCATCGTTTCTCTGCATCTCCACATAGTAGACATGTCTCGCCTTGACATATTCCCATTGTTGCTAGCCTCTCCCTAGTCAATAGTCTCTGATGCATTGCCAACCAGCTCATAAATTGATGTTTAGGTACATTCACTCTATTCCATACCCCCCCACCCCCCAGTATCTCCATTCTTCCCCCTCTCCTCTTCTCCATCAGTACTCACTCTAAGTAGTATATATCCCCTGGTTTTCTATCCATCCATTTTGTACATATCCTGGTTTGAATTTGTTCTTGATTACTCATGATTTCTTCCAATACCAGCAATTATCTGTTGGGGCTTCATAGTGCCACCACTCTTGGTCTTTTAAATATACATTACTCACCCATTTAACCCATAGGTTATCCGCTTTATTTGACACATTTCATACATATTTGGCCACCGCTGCTTCATTCCATATGATGCACTCTGTGATAACTAGACCACCTTCCTTCTTTGGTCGACATACTAAGTCCCATGCAATCAGAGGAGTCTTATTTGTGTTTACCTGTCCAGTCCATAAAAAATTATCCATATGGCCATCATTTGATTCATTACTTTTCTGGGCAAGATAAACATTGATGCCCAGTAGGTCTGTACATGTAGCAAGACTAATTTTACTAGTTAAACTCTTTCAGCATACGACACGTTCTTTGATGAGATTGGGACCCCTAAATATCTGAAGGCTAGCTTCCCTTTCTCATATCTTGTAATCTCACGTATATCTGCTACTTCTGTAGTTTCCATATTAGCTGTGTATATGTTAGACTTCCCAGCATTCACTGATAATCTTGAAGCATTTGAGAAGGTCTTTATCCCATGCAGTATAAGCAACACTGATCTAAACTCTCCTCTACTAAAAATAAGCATATCATCAGCAAAGCACAAATGGTTTAGTTTCAAGCTTTTACACTTCATATGGAATTGAAACTCCTCCTGATTAGCCACACACTTCATGATTCTTGTGAAGTACTCCATACAAATAACAAATAGGAGGGGGGATATTGGGTCACCTTGCCTCAATCCCATCTTCCCATTGAAATTGCCATGTATCCCTCCATTCAAAGCTACGGAGTATTGTGTAGTGGATATACATTCCATTATCCATTTAGTAAACTTGTATGGGAAGTTCAATCCATGTAGAATCTCTAAGACAAAATCCCATTCAACAGTGTTATAGGCTTTTTTAAGATCAGTCTTTATGAGGCAATTTTTTGTGGTATTTTTCCTGTTATACAGCCTTAGTAATTCTTGATAGATGAGTATATTGTGTGCAATAGCCCTCCCTTCAACAAACGCACTATGATTTTCTGAAGTTATGTCTGGCAGGACAACTTTCAATCTATTACAAAGCATTTCTTAAATCACCTTATATATAGTGTTGCAGTATGATATTGGTCTATGGTCCCCTACTCCATCTGCAAGAGTACTCCTTGGAATCAGAGTAATCACTGTTGCATTTACACCTTTTAACATTTTTCCCATCCTGAAGAATTCTAAGACACCATCTTCCAAATCTTTGTTCACTATCCCCCATGCATCCTTGAAAAACTGGCTTCCATATCCATCAGGCCCAGGTGCCTTGTCTCCATTGATTGCCCACAAAACTTCTTAATCTCTTTTTTTGTAAAATTCTGATCCAGCTTCTCCCTTTGATCACTATTGAGCCTTGGTCCCATGTTGATGAACTCACTACTAGCTGGTGTTCGATCCTAAGATTTAGTCCTAAGTAGATCACCATAGTATTCTATAAATGCTTTACCGATATCTTCTTTACCTCTTTTTTTTTGTCCCTTCTTATCTTCCACGGAGAATATTTGACTGGCATTCCTTCTTGCTCTTATTGCATTATGGAAGAACTTTGTATTCAAGTCCCATAATTCAACCATTGCACCTTACACTTCTGCTTTATGAATTTGTCACTTTCTAGTTTCCACTCTTGATACTCCTGTGCTAACTGAATCTTTTCCTCTATCAATATGATATTTCTTGTGTCCTTCTGCAATTTTGTATCGCGTTGACATAGTTTATCCCATGCCCTATCTGTTTGCCTTTCTACATCACTAAAGTTTTCTCTGTTTAGCTCATTAAGGACTTTTTTCAGCCTATTCAATTTACTAACTAGTTGGTACATCTTCCATCCTATTATACAGGGCTGCCAGCTTTCCTTGATCCTGACAGCCCTCCTTGATCCTCTGTTAGAATAATGGTGATAGACTCCACATGTTGAAGTACCTAATCTATTTTCCCTTGTGCTGCATTTCCTCCTCCCAATTTATGGTTGCAGGGAAGTGATCAAAAAGCCCTTCATTCATAAAATGTACCTCTGATGCTTGTAATTTCACTAGCCATTCATAGTTTGTTAAAACCCTGTCTATCTTGCTATAAACTCTGTGTAACGACCCGGCCGGTCGTTTTGAGAATTTAAGCTCCATTCAGCGGTGTAAGGTTTGGAACAGCTTCATAATACGAGTATCGACTTGCGTGCATGGTTGAATTCAGTTAACGTATGATTTAGCGTCAAATTGGAAGAAGGAATCTAGTTTTGGGAGTGTTGATACCCAATATTTTCCTGTATATTTTTAATAAGCAAAATACTTTCAAAATAACATATGTCTGCATATATAAGTGTGTCCAAATATTTTAGTATTTTTCCTAATTTTTTAAAGGATTTTTAAATTAATTTATTATACAAAAAAAACCAATAATTATTCCTCAAATTATCATTTTGGTGATTAATTTATTTTATTCTCACATTTATACTAAAATATAGCTAAGGTAATTTTTGCACATTTTTATAAATTGATTTGGTATTTTTAAAGCTAAATTGCACTTAATTGCAATATTAGCCTATTTTAAGAATTAATTGCGTTTATAATTACAAATTTGATTCCAGTATTTTTAATCTAATATTTATATAATATTAACTAATTTAGCACCTTTAATTTATTTTCAGAAATTATTTTACTATTTTTATAAAATAAAAAGGGAAAAAGTGGCTATTTAAAATCTAGCCCTATTTCATTTCCAATTTTAACCCAAACGGACCCCTCATTTAACCCCAGTTTTAATCTCAATTGGACCGGCCCAAATCCTAAATTACCCAACCCCCTGACCCACATTTATTTTTACCCGCCCGGCTCCCCTTTGATCCAGGTCGTTGATCATTTTGATCAACGGCCACGATTTCGCCTTGCCTTTTTTAATTTGCCAAACCCCCCCCCCCCAACCCTAAGCCATTTCATCTGAGACGCCGCCTTTGAATCCCTTCGTCTCTCAAACACTCTCGAACCTTCCCTGAACTCTCATCATCCCCCACCTTGAAACTCACCGGAATCAATGGCTTCCCAGGTTTTGAGGCCCCTATACTCACCTCCTATTGCTCCTACGTGCTTGATATTTGAAGATTCGAGGCCAGACCTCGAAGGTCTTCACTTAGACCTTCGCCGACTCAAGGTTTCACGGCCATCTCCGGCCTTGCTCCGGCGTATCCTGGTCTTCTGAGCCTGATTCTAACTTCTCCGACTCAGATCGGTGACTTTTCAAAGCCTTTCTCATTCTAGGTTCTTCTGAAACCCTAACCTTTCGAGGTTTTCTCCGATTCCTTTTTTAGATCTGTTGTGTATCTATGCTCTACTTGAGTTTTCAAACGATTTCCCTAATTTTTCTTTCGAAAATTACTTCTCAAAACCCTTCTTTTCCCGATTTAGGGTTTTCGGGAAAGTGTTAAGTGTTTTATGATTTTTCTTCTTTGTTATTGTATTGTTCTCTACTGTGTTTCCTATATCATGTTCTCGCATGCTTTCTACTATGTTCTTTGTGCTTTTTCTTTTACCCATGTTCTTGTATGTTTTTTACTGAGTTTTACACTCCGATCTTGAATGTTCTTTACTGTGTTCTATATGCTCCACGCTTGTGTTCTTCTACCATGTTTCCATATTATGTTCTCATGTGCTTTCAACTATGTTCTGGCATTTCTTCTACTATTTCCTGCTATACTACACCTTTCTACTGTGTTCTTTGATATTTTCCTTCTACTGATCCTGTTTAGATCTCTTTTGAGAAAAACTTTCTTAAGCATGTTTCTTCTACTCTTTCTACTGTGTTACATGTCTTCTTATGAGTTTCTGAAAGAAACCCCTGAGCTGGTTTCGACTACTTGCTCCTCATCCCTCTATTTGATTCTAGGTGAAACCTCTAGAGAATTTGGGATTCCGCGGAGGTTTATTATGTGAACTAGGGTTTTGTTTTAGAACCCGTAACTCCTTCAGACTGACTTTGAGTCTCTGAGCTGAGTTTGGAGACATCTTTTGTACAATTCTGAACTTTTTGCTAAAACTCTCTACAACTGGAGTTTCTACTGATTTTACAATGGCTAACAAGTTTTCTTTCATGTTTAACCGTGTCTGTATGATTTATATGTGATGAATCCTTCTTCGAAAAGGTTTTCAAAACTAGTGATTGACTCAGAATTCCTTTTTAATAGGTCTAATTGATTGTTTGTTGATTTTCCTTAAAGTTTAAAAACCTTTTCCATCTTCTGACTTGGTTCATTCATACCATCTCAGACTTGTGATTTCTTTGCCT
>NW_017672796.1:17583-25560 GCF_001879085.1 Nicotiana attenuata | reverse complement strand
ATTTAGATGCCATGACTATAGGGATCCTGCACTTTCATGTAGATATCATGTCTATAGCTTCTGCACACGCATGTAGAAAATATGCCTATAGGTCCCTTCTGATTCTTGCATACCCGCTTTTCACTAGGCAAACCTGTCCATAGGTCCTAATAACCAAAAAATGTAATCAGATGTCACGTTCGTAATAAGATGTAACACCTAGATATCATGTTGTAGGTTTTCTGCATTTTTCATATCTATAAAAGTGTTTAAAATCAACAACGCGTAGAAAGCATGCCTATAGGAACTATCAACCAAGTTTGAAACGTTTCCACTCGCTTATGAGTCTAAAACCAGTAATAATGTTTGCAGAACTTGTAACTTTTGCTAAGTTTTTGCTTTTCTTTAATAATCTGGTAACCCCTCTTAATCAGTATGTATTCAATCTATTTCATTCTCGTTTCTGAAATCTGTAGACATCATGCTCATAGGCTTTCGTCTATCACTTAGGCAAACTGTAGGATAAATTTTATAAACTGAATCAGATCTTATTAGCTACAACCAACAGGTAGGCCTGCTTCGGGCTTCTTATCTGTACTATGTAATAAATCAGTCTGCCTCAAACCTTCTAAGTTTAACTAGACCCTAAACAGTACGTGCAAGACATGCTAAACTATGTGCTTTCTTTGGTTAAAAGGAGGTCTGTCTGAGCCTTTTATTTGTTTATATGCTTCCCAAACTTGCTATATGTGTTTTTTGTTTGTCGCCTTAGCGTTTTTACCTTTTGAAACCACAAATAAGCCAAACATCCCCTCCCTTTAGGATTAGTAGTCCCAAGTACCTCCGGGACTGATAGGACAGGGCGGGTAATAGCATGCAATAAGTAAATTAGACCATTCCGCGCTTAAACACCTTAACGGGGTGGGAAAGGGTAGATATGGATATGATGACCACGTGATAACATCACGTGTAAGAGTGATTACCGGATGTTGTATGGGGTGATCCATATTATTAATAAACCTAGGACCCCCTTCCCTTTGTTTCTTTGTTTCCTTTTAAATCTTTTAAAACGTTTCTTTTAAGAAAATCAATTCTCTTTAATGCTTTCCAACTTTGTTGATTTCTAACCTTTATGTGAAAAACCCCCTCTTATTTGAAGTCTTACTTGTCTATATGTTATTTGTACCTTAAGCCACAACAATAGCTTGGCCGGGAACCACACTAGTGGATTCTGAGGGGTGTCTAACACCTTCCCCTTGGAATAATTTCAAGCTCTTACCCTATCTCTGGTTATCCAAAATGAAGCTCTTCTAAAAGTGTCCTAATGCACTTAAATCATTAGGTGGCGACTCTTCAATTCCATTAAACCCAATTCCCAAAAGGGAACGAGTTGTCTTCCCAAATGTCATAAACCCGATTTCGCGAGAAAAAGGGGGCGCGACAGCATGGCGACTCTGCTGGGGATATTCTTTTAGGCTTTTACCATTTCAAGCTGTTACTATGACTTCACATTTCTTATGTGCTTTTATTTGTTTAATCCGTTCAAGTATTTAATTCCTTCTCCTACTGCAAAAACTTACTCGTTTCTTTGTTTCTTTCCTTTATTTCTTTACTGCTTTCCTTTACTACTGCTTTAAATTATGAGGAATTGTTGTAATTATTGCTTTTGTAACGTGCAAATACGCGACAACTTGTTTAAATTATTGCATAAGCATGTTTTCAACATCATATTCCACTCGTGCGAAACAAAATACCATAGCAACGCTTATAATGAGTGGTTGCGCCCTTCCAATATTATCACCCCCTAAATCCGGCAAAGGCATATTTGCGGTAAAACCAGTCGATCAACGGTGTAGTCGACGGTTCCGCGCCTTTCCCTCTTGAGTCGTCCGCTAAAGGGTACCAGTCTAATACCCCATAGAAACCTTACTCTGTTTAATTGTTCATGCATCATGGTCAAACCTAGTCGAGTCAGTTATGTTGTCCACATAATGACTCTCTAAGATAGCCTTGTCCAAAGTCCACTGGGTTTTCCCAAAACCCAAACGGACACTACCACGTTTTGTGCATTTATTTGGAGAACTAAAATGCTTTTATGCCAATTGCTGATATTAAATAGTCGAGTCTGGTGGGGGTAAGGGCTTAACCTTTTGTCTTGCAAAAATATGAGGCACGAAGTCCCCAGATTCGGCATGGTCACCCACATCCACCCCAAACTGCTAAGCTAGTGGAAGGATCTTCATTCCAGCAATCAGACTCTTGTCCGGAAATATTTGGGGAACCTACCCTCTCTCTTGGAAATTCAACCCAACAACAAAATCATAGAAGCTGCTACCCTATTCTGGGATTGTGATAGGTCTGTATTCCGCTTCGGAGACATTGAGATGATACCCCTGCTCGAGGAAATAGGAGGACTGGCTGGAATATCGTGGGAAACGCCGGGTTTGTTAATGCCGAAAAACTGCAAAGGTAGAGGTTTTCTCAAAATGATGGGTCTAAAGAAGAATCCAGACTTGACATGTTTGAAAAAGTCGTACATTCCCTTTGACTATTTGTACGAGAGGTACGGCCACAACAAATCTTACCGTACTTATCCTTACGAGTTCGCCCTTACATCATTGGAGCATATTCACCGAAGGGTCTTTGTCTTCATGTTCTGTTTCTTGGGGATGATATTGTTTCCAATGAAGAAAGCAAGAATCCATACCAGGCTAGCTATGGTCACCAAAACTCTAATGGAAGGAATTGACGGACAACTATTCAGTCTTGTGCCAATGATCATTGCAGAGATATACCGAGCCCTAGAAAGGTGTCAACAGGGAGCCAAACATTTCGAGGGATGTAATCTTCTACTTCAATTGTGGCTCATGGAACATCTCCAAAAGGGTGAGTACCGACAGGAAATCCATCGAAGGAACTGGGACGATCATATCGCCTTTCATCACCCAAAGCGAATGAATCACTTGCCCAACATGTTCGCCCAACCAGAAAATGCTAGAGAATGGGTCGAACTCTTTGATAATTTGACTGAAGACCAGGTACAATGGATGTTTGAGTGGTTCCCTACTGAAGAATTCATCGTTCGATCCAGGGATGCACCATTTCTAATACTGATCGATTTGAGGGAAACCTACCCTTATGTCCCTCTCCGAGTTATGAGACAGGCTGGTAGGAAGCAGATTATACCAAGGGTCGACAAGATGAGTCATTTTCAGGCTGACTTCCAGGCTAACGATAGTCTGTACAGGTGCCAGGCTCAGTATATGTGGCACTGCAAAATTGTCTTGGGAAAGGACACCATCGAACCATACCGATACCATGCTGGTTGTACCCCACACTACTCAGGCTGGCTGGAGGACAATCACAATGGTCTGGGTCAACCCGGGTTTGTTCGAGGTCACATGATCATCGATGAAAAGGCTGAAGCACAGGTCAAGTACAACCAACTGCGCTAGAGGATTCGGGAATGTGAAAGTGAGCACGAGAGATACAGGAAGCCAATCAAAAACTAATTGAAGAGCGGAAGGATATGGCTGTCAGCGCCAACAAGCGATTGGTCTATTTGGAGCGAGGTATAGTAGAGTTGGAAAAGAAGTTTCTGAAGAGGGTCAAAGATTGCCGGACTGCTGAAGGAAATGAAGCCGGATATCTGGCCGGAGCTTACCTGCTACTAGGACTGCGCGAGCTGGGAGAGCTGTTCGAGGGAGCCACCAATGCCGAGTCTGGGGAAGGTCCCTTTGGGACCAAATAGATAGGAATTTTCACTTTTTTTCGCTTTATGAGATGTAATAAGGCCGACGGCCATTAGTGATTTTTATTTTCTTGTCATTTAGTGTCGTTTTAGGATTCGTCTACCTTTTATCAATAAAATGAGGTATTTAGCATTCTAAGTTCTCCAAATTAACTTGTCGCTAGGCCTACCTCGGGCACAACGAGGTCCCCATAATTAGGACGCGCTTTATATTTCAAGCACTACGTGTTTAAATATTGCGACATTTTTCTTATGATCCTTACTGACTTATCACCTTTTTGTTTTTACTTTTTGTTTATTCCCCTCCCCAAAGGTTAGTTCATAAACTTTGGCAACATCATCATATTTTACGAGATCTAGGGGCCCTCCACCTACTCCTCCTCCTAGTCCTGTCAGACATAAAAACAAAGGAAAAATGGAAGATTCGAACAACTCAGCTGAACGGGTAGAGGTCACTCATGGTACTCTGGTCCCTAAGGAAAATGCATCCCAACTAGAACAAAAGTTGTTGAAGTTTCAGGAAGAACTTGATCAAGTCCGGAATTTGGCTAATCTATCGGTTTCCCTCACCACTCCAGAGGTTACTTTCCCAAAAACTCATAATCCTGTACCTCCGCAAAACATCCCAAAACCACAAAACCATCACGCTCCTCACCACCACTACAATACTTGCCATACCTCAAATGATACCTCACTGCTCATCCCAGAACTCCAGAACTCCACAAATGACCACTGCCACACCCAGCATAATACCCCCATCTACGTGGAGACTGTGCCACACTCCACCCAACCCATCTCAAGCACACCCGAGTCCGAGGGTAAGGACTTGCTCATCAGAAATCTGGCCGAAGAGCTTAAGAAGTTGACTAGCAGAATTCAAGGCGTTGAAGGTAGTAAGGGAATTGAGGGGCTAAACTATCAAGATCTTTGCATACAGCCTGATGTCGAACTACCCGAGGGGTACAAACCTCCCAAGTTCGAGATGTTTGATGGTACAGGAGATCCAAGGGTCCACTTAAGGACATACTATGATAAGCTGGTCGGAGTAGGAAAAGACGAGAAAATCCGCATGAAGCTTTTCATGAGAAGCCTGAAGGGAGACGCTTTATCTTGGTACATTAGCCAGGATCCGAAGAAGTGGTCGAGCTGGGCAAGCATGGCATCTGATTTTATGGACAGATTCAGGTTTAACACGGAGAATGCACCAGATGTGTTCTATATTCAAAACTTGAAGAAGAAACCCACAGAGACCTTCCATGAGTATGCTACTCGATGGAGGTCAGAAGCTGCTAAGGTTAGACCTGCTTTGGAAGAAGAGCAAATGAACAAATTCTTCGTTCAGGCCCAAGACCCACAGTATTATGAAAGGCTGATGTTGATCGAGAATCACAAGTTTTCTGATATCATCAAGCTAGGAGAAAGGATCGAGGAAGGCATCAAGAGTGGTATGGTTACGAACTTTGAAGCCTTGCAAGCTACCAATAAGGCTTTACAGTCTGGTGGTACATCCAAGAAAAGGGACGTAGGTGCTGTAATGGTTGCACAGAGAACCAAATCCCCTGTCAAATACCAAACATATCCGATGCCTCCACCCACATATCAACCCACTCCAAATTACCAAGCACCCTCACCCTCTTACCATACTCCACCACCCACTTATCAGTCAGCTCCACCTCCCGCATATCAGCCCACTTCACCCAAATACTCCCAACCAGCACATGTTTACCAAGCCTACAACACCCAACTGTCACGACCCAGTTCCCCAAACCCGATCGTGATGGCGACTCTCGTGAAGACAAGGCCAGCCAGAACAACGCAAACACCTCTTTTAAAGCAATTAATTTATATTAACAATTCTAACACATGCTTAATATAGACAATAATGCGGAATCAACGATAATAACAAGGGAAACCATCCCGACACAGCCCAAATCGGGGTGTCACAAGTCATGAGCTACTACAGAGTTTTCTATAAGTCTACAACGTATGAAATCTGGTACGATAGTCTGAAGAAAACATAAATGATAGAGGATAGGGGATACAAGGGGCTGCGGACGTCAACAGCTACCTCGTAACTCCAATTTGCTGCCTGGTCTGGAAGGAATCAGCGCGCAGGTGCGGACTCTGCTATGCCTGAATTTGCACACATGGTGCAGGGAGTAATGTGAGTACTCCGACCCAGTGAGTAATAATAATAAATAATAACCGAAGGCATGAAAATACATAAGTGCACAAGGCAATTCTATATCAGGCAGTAAATCACTTAAAGCAGTAGAACAGTAAAAAGTCACATGAAATCTCCTTTAAAAATAGGTAAATCAGATAAAACAGCAAGTAAATAGTGAGTGGAAATCTGCCCCTCGGGCCCAGTATCAATCGCTCAGAACAGAATCAGCCTCTCGAGCTCAGTATCAGTCACTCAGCATAACATCAGCCCCTCGGGCTCACTCTCAGATCATATGGGTACCTGCGCTCACTGTGGGTGTGCAGACTCCGGAGGGGCCCCTTACGGCCCAAGCGCTATATCAACATAAGGCTTGAAAGCCTTCTCACATCAGCACAAGGCCTGAAAGCCTTCTCACATCACTCATAAGGCCTGAAAGCCTCCTCACATCACTCACAAGGCCTGAAAGCCTCCTCACATATGGCCTTCGGCCTCACTCAGTCCAGAAAACATCATAAGCCCCTCAGGCATCAATAAGATAGTAGTGCTCAGCCCAAACAACAGTGGAAATATCATTTAAGTCTTAAAGTTCAAGTAAAGCAACTGAGTTTCTAAAACAGTATAATCAACAGGACTGAGTTCAAGTAGTATATCAAAATAGTGAGGAAATAGTGATAAAATCCACGAAGGATTCAAATAGTCGGCATGAAGCCCAAAATATGGCAATAGGCCCAAATCATGTTGATAACAAATACATTTCAGTCAAATATGCGGTAAAAATATCAATCGGGACGGACCAAGTCAAAATCCCCAGTAGTAAACAATCCCGCGCTCGTCATGAAGCGCGTGTTTCACCTCAATATAGCACTACGTTGTGCAAATCCGTTATTTCAAACCCTCAGGATATCATTTACTATCATTACTAACCTCAAGCCGGTCAAAATCCTAGCTCGCTATGCCCTTGCCTCTCAAATCGGCCTCCTCACGGGTCGAATCTGATCAAAACCACAACGAATACATCACAATAGGCTAAGGGAACATAACCCATTCGAAAAGAATCGAAAAACATCGAAAATCGCGAAATTTACAAAACCCGAGCCCCGGGCCCACTTCTCGAATTCCAGAAAATTTTACATCAACGGATTCCTTATCTCGCCACGAGCCTATACATACCAAAATCTCCCAAATCCGAGTTCAAATGACCCATCAAAACCCACTTGAAATATCAAATTCCAAGCCCTAGCTTTTCCCCCTTTTTGATGAATTTTCATAAATTTCTATGTTAATTCTACCATTAAATCATGTATTTAGGTCATAGGACTCACCTCCAATCAACCCCACTCGAATCCCTCTTCAAATCCCGTCCAAAAGCTCTCAAGGATGTTCAAAAATGGTGAAAAAATACCTTAGACTCGCGGAGGAAATGTTATTAAAACCATTCTGCCCAGGTGATAATTTCTTCAATGCGAACGCGAGGGCCTTCTCGCGTTCGCGATGCACAAATTTCCATTTGCCTAAAAATGCCCTTCGCGAACGCGGTCACCACCCCGCGAACGCGAAGCTTCCTCACAGGCCAATACGCGAACGCGACTGAACATATGCGAACGCGAAGACTAAAAATCCCTGAACCTCAAATCTTATACGCGTTCGCGGCTTCTGCCACGCGAACGCGGTGCACAATCAGCTAGCACTCCGCGAATGCGGACCCACACACGTGAACGCGAAGAGTAATTCACCTGCCTCCCAAATTCCTTCTTCGCGAACGCGTGGCTCTTTACGCGAACGCAAAGGGTAAATTCTCTGCAACAAATAGCTGGAAAAACCTTCAACATTCAAAGGCCGAAATTGGTCCGATTGACCATCCGAAATCACCCCGAGGCCCCCGGGACCTCAACCAAAAGCACCAACACATCCTAAAACATCATTCAAACTTGTTCCAATCATAAAAACACCTCAAACAACACTAAAACCATCATTACACATCGAATTCAAGCCTAAGTTCTTCTAAAACTTCCGAAATACGCATTCGATCAAAAACCCAACCAAATCACCTCCGAATGACCTGAAATTTTGCACACACATC
>NW_017672796.1:11443-15723 GCF_001879085.1 Nicotiana attenuata | reverse complement strand
ACCCGCGACGCATTCGGGGCCCTCCTCCCAATATCCAACTCCCGAAGCCCATCCACCTGGGCACACATATTCGGCCTGCATCCTCAACACACCATCCTCACCAATGGTCACGTCTCTGGCATCATCATGCTGGACCCTGTCCTTAAGGACAAGCAAGTGCAGATCATCATACTGGCGCTCTCAAATGCGATCATATAAGGAAGACCGAGAAACCACACAAGCCAACACCCGACTAGGCTCCGAAATATCTAGTCTCACCAACCGATTGTCCAAGGCCTGAACATCAACTGCAAAGGGCCTCTCCCCAACTGGAATGTATGCTAAACTCCCCATACTAACTGCCTTTCGGCTCAAGGCATCGGCCACTACATTGGCCTTCCCCGGGTGATACAGAATGGTGATGTCATAATCCTTAAGTAACTCTAGCCACCTCCGCTACCTCAAATTAAGATCCTTTTGCTTGAACAAATGCTGAAGGCTGCGATGATCGGTGAATACCTCACAAGATACGCCATACAAGTAGTGCCTCCAAATCTTCAAAGCATGAACTATAGCAGCCAACTCCAAATCATGTACAGGGTAGTTCTTCTCGTGGGGCTTCAACTGACGAGAAGCATAAGCAATAACTCTACCCTCCTGCATCAATACACATCCAATCCCAACTCTCGAAGCATCACAATATACAGTATAAGAACCTGAAGCTGATGGCAAAACCAATACTGGAGCTGTGGTCAAAGCTGTCTTGAGCTTCTAAAAGCTCTCCTCGCACTCGTCCGACCATACAAATGGAGCACCCTTCTGAGTAACTTGGTCAAGGGCGATGCAATAGAGGAAAATCCCTAAACAAACCGGCGATAATAACCTGCCAAACCAAGGAAACTACGAATCTCTGTGGCTGAGGTCGGTCTAGGCCAACTCTGAACCGCCTCTATCTTCTTCAGGTCAACCTGAATACCCTCGCTGGACACCACGTGCCCCAAGAAAGCCACTGAGCTGAGCCAAAACTCACACTTGGAGAACTTTGCATAAAGCTTCTCCTCCCTCAATCTCTGCAATACAACTCGCAAATGTTGCGCGTGCTCCTCCTGACTACGCGAGTACACCAGGATATCATCAATAAAAACAATAACGAACGAATCCAGATAAGGCCGAAATACACTGTTCATCAAATGCATGAACACTGCTGGGGCATTAGTCAGCCCGAATGACATAACAAGAAACTCATAGTGCCCATATCTAGTCCTGAAAGCAGTGTTAATAATATTTGAATCCCTGATCTTCAACTGGTGATAGCCCGAACGGAGATCAATCTTGGAGAACACCCTCGCTCCCTGAAGCTGGTCAAACAAATCATCAATGCGAGGCAGGGGATACTTGTTCTTCACTGTCACTTTGTTCAATTGCCTGTAGTCAATGCACATTCTCATGGTGCCATCCTTCTTTTTCACAAACAGAACCGGTGCACCCCAAGGTGACACGCTAGGCCGAATGAACCCCTTATCTAGGAGTTCCTGAAGTTGATCCTTTAATTCTTTCAACTCCACTGGTGCCATACGATATGGCGGAATGGAAATTGGCTGAGTGCCCGGCACCAGGTCAATACCAAAGTCAATATCCCTGTCTGGGGGCATGCTCGGCAGGTCTGCAGGGAATACATCGGGAAAGTCCCTCACACCTGGGACAGAATCAATGCTAGGAGTCTCGGCTCCAACATCCCTCACGAACGCCAAATATGAAAGATAACCCTTCCCAACCATACGCTGGGCCTTTAAGAATGAAATCACCCTACTAGAAACATGATCAGTCATACTATGCCACTCGATCCTCGGTACACTCGGTATAGCCAAGGTGACGGCCTTGGCATGACAATCTAGAATAGCATGACACGGAGATAACCAGTCCATGCCCAAAATGACATCAAAATCCATCATGCTCAATAGCAATAGATCGACTCGAGTCTCCAGACCCCCAATAGTCACCAAACATGACCGGTACACATGGTCTACAACAATAGTATCGCCCACCGGGGTAGATACATGAACAGGTAAAGCAAGACACCCTCGGGACATACCCAAATGATGAGCAAAATATGAGGACACATAAGAATAGGTGGAACCAGGATCAAATAAGACTGAGGCATCTTTGTGGCAGACTGAAATAATACCTGTAATGACGGCATCTGAAGCAATAGCATCTGTCCTGCCCTGAAGAGCATAAAAACAAGCCTGACCACCGCCTGATCGACCTCCACCACTGGGGCGACCCCTGGCTGCCTGACCCTCACCCCTAGCTGGCTGGGCGGGTGCTGAAGAAACTGGACCAGAAGACGAGGGCTGACCCCTCTGCTGAGATGAGCTAGCAGCACGACGAGGACACTGCCTCCACATATGTCCAAACTCTCCGCACTCATAACAACTCCCAGGTGCTGGAGAATGGGACCTGAAGGGAACCCCTCGCGCGCGGAGTGACTGGCTGACGCACTCGGCCTAGAAGAACCCTGAGCAGACGGGGCACGAGATGAACTCTGTGTTAGAAGAGCGCTGAGTGAAGGCTGACCCTGCTGAGAACCATGATAACCACGACCTGAAGATGCCCCATGATACTCGGGACGAGCCGACTGAGCGGGCCTGAAAGAACGACCCCTACCATGCTGGAACTGACCCCTCGAAGGAGCGCCACTGTAACTGCCAGAACCTCGAGGCCTCTTGGCCTCCCTCTCCTCTCGATCCTGACGGCGAACCGCCTCAATCTCTCGGGCTATATCAACCACCTCCTCAAATGTAGCACCCAGTACTCTCTCTCTAGTCATAAGAACACGGAGATGGTAGTTAAAGCCATCAACAAATCTCCCGATACGCTCACGATCAGTCGGAACCATCCAAACGGCATGACGAGCCAACTCTGAAAACCTCATCTCATACTAAGACACAGTCATATCCCCCTGCGTAGCCACTCAAACTGCCTGTGCAGCTCCTCTCTGCGGGACTGCGGTACATACTTCTCCAAGAAGAGAGTGGAGAACTCCTGCCAAGTCAAAGGTGCTGCACCAGTCGGCCTACGCCTCTCATACTCCTCCCACCAAGTGAAGGCAGCCCTAGTAAACTGAAAGGTGGTAAGAGCCACACCACTAGACTCGAGAATCTCTGTTGTACGGAGCATCCACTGACATCTGTTGAAAAAACCCCGGGCATCCTCGCCCTCAGCACCAATGAATGTCGGAGGATGGAGTCTACCAAACCTCTCAAGACGACGCTGCTCATCCTCAGGCATAGCTGGAACCCTGAACTCCTGCACTGGTGCAACTGGCTGGGCTGGAGGTGCCTCTAGAGTCTGTAATCCCTGCACTACCTGCTCAGGTGTGCGAGCAGTGGGGGTCTGATTGCCTCCCCCAGCCTGTGATGTACCTGCTGCTGTGGTGGCTGAAACTGCCTGAGCCAGGCCGGTGCAAACTGTCAAAATCTGAGCCAAGGCCTCCTGAAGACCCGAAATCACTATGGGCACCGCTGGTGCTTGAACTGGTGCTGCTGGATCCTGATCCTAAGCTGGGGCAACTGGTGGATCAACAGGCGCTGCCCCTGCTGCCCTGCCCCTGGCACGACTACGACCGCGTCCACGGCCTCTGGTGGCCTCAGTGGGTGGTACTGTTGGTCGTCCACCACGTCCGGTAGCTCGTGTCCTCACCATCTGTGAGAGGATAGAATAAAGAGAGATTTAGTACTCGGATCAACAAGTTCGCACGACAAGAATTTCAAGAATGTGAAGTTTTCCTAAAGGTTCTGCAGCCTCCCGTGGATAAGTACAGACGTCTCCGTACCGATCCGCGAGACTCTACTAAACCAGCTCATGACTCGTGAGACCTAGTAACCTAGGCTCTGATACCAACTTGTCACGACCCAAATCCCAAACTGGGTCGTGATGGAGCCTCTCGTGAAGATAAGGCCAGCCAGAACAATGCAATACCTCTTTTAAAGCAATTAATTAACATTAACAATTCTAACACATGTTTAAGATAACCATAAACGCGGGAACAGCGATAATAACAAGGGGAAACCATCCCGACACAGCCCAAACCGGGGTGTCACAAGTCATGAGCTACTACAGAGCTTGCTATAAATCTACAAAGCATGATATCTGATACAATAGTCTGAAGAAAAACATAAATGATAGAGGATAGGGGAGACAAGGGGCTCCGGACGTCAACAGTTGCCTCGTAACTCCAAATCACTGCCTGGTCTGGAAGGAATCAGCGCTCAGGTGCGGACTCTGCTATGCCTGAATCT
>NW_017672796.1:0-5167 GCF_001879085.1 Nicotiana attenuata | reverse complement strand
TAGAAACCACATATTTGTGATCCTTAGGTGATAGAGAACAACTTCCTTCGAAAAATAATGGAATCCGGGTATGTGGGCCCGGGGTCGGAAATTAGGAAAACTTGTATTTATGGTTAGGAAATTGCTTAAACAATTAGAATTTAACCTTGTAAGCTATTATTGACTAGTTCTTGCTTATTTTAATTAGTTGGTGCTCGTTTGGCTACGAATTGAGGGTTTGGGCCTATTCTTGATATCGGAAGTGCACTTCGGAGCGAGGTGAGTCTCCTTTCTAACCTCGTAAGAGGGAATTGTCCCCTTAGGATTAATGTTTGAGTGTTTGTTGTTAAATGCGGGGACTACGCACGCGTTAGGTGACGAGAGCCCGTGCGTAGCTACTACTATGATAAATGTTCGGGTAGCTTAGTGCCTACAACATGCCTATTAAATATATCTCTTATGTTAAATCGTTGTTATGAACATCTAGCGTGTACTAGAGACTTAAAAGGGGATAGGAGCATACCTGTATAGTTAATTAAGTTTGATTTGGTATTCTTGACCATTTATGTGCCATGTATGTGAACTTGATATTTCATCCCTATTTGTGGATCGGGCCGATCGCCTCGGTATGAATAGATGCATCTATAGGCGCGCCGTCGACCCTCGGCAAGTGCACAGTTTATTTCTATTGGATCGGGCCGTCGCCTCGATATTATGTGCGCATGTTAATTGTGGAAAAGCCTATACATGCCTTATTTTGCCATTATCTCATATGATAAATTATAAACTTGATGCTGTAAAGTTCTTGACTTATACCACATGCCATAAACTGTTGATACTTGTAAATTCCATGATTTGAATACATCATACTTATATAAATATATATTAATTGACCTCAGTAAGTATCGAGTCGACCTCTCGTCTCTACTTCTTCGAGATTAGACGGGATACTTACTGGGTACATATTATTTATGTACTCATGCTACGCTTTTGTACTTAAATGTACAGGATTTGAGGCAGGTGGATCCGGACATCACTCTGGTGCATATCAGTGAGCGCATCTGGGACTTCTACGGTGAGCTGCACTCCCTTCTTGCCGATCCGCAGCCGAAGAAGTCTTCCTTGTATTCTTTTGTGTTGTTGTTTCTGTCTATCCTGATTCAGTCAGTAGGATAGGGCATTATTCATCTTGTGTATATTCTACTAGTTGCCCGTAGCTTGTGACACCAGGTTATGGCACACACAGTAGTAGACGTTATTTTGGGTTGTATAACTGTCTTTACATTTTATTGATCCTTACTGGTTTATGACTTTAATTGGGGGAAAAATCTATTATAATGGTTTTTGGTAAGGGTAACATGAGAATTTAATTATACTTCCGCGTTGGCTGGCCTGATAAATGGTGTCGGGCGCCATCATGACCTATTGTGGAAAATGGGTCGTGACATTATCACATTAATTTCTCATTTTTTGATAATGTCTTCTAAAATTTTGACATTGAAAATATCCCCTACTGTGCTAGTTTCAATGAGAAAATGATATTGCATAGCCGTTGTAAAAATAATAGTCGAAACAATATATAAAATTTGCATTTTGTTATATATATATATATATATATATATATATATATATATATATATATATATATATACATTTAAAAATTTCGGTTTACTTTTCCAAAAGGAAAAGTTAAAATTTGAAAAAATAGAGCTGCCAGGATCACTTATAGGCATATTATTGAAGCAATCGAATAACTACGTTGTATTATCACTTTTAGCCTGTGCCAAAAACTATTTACATCTGGTAGCCAAAAAAATGAATAAAATTTATATAATTTTTGTATATTAACATACAAAATGTGTGTGTGTGTGTGTGTATATATATATATATATAAAATATACAAAAATTTTATATATTTTTTCGGCTATTATTTTTACAGCGGCTATACAGTGTCATTTTCTCATTGAAAACTGGCATAGAAGGAGATATTTCAAGGTCAAATCAAAGTGATAATTTGCGGTATCCAATAAAAGGAGAGGAAACGTTTTGCTTCAGAGCAGAAGATTTGTTTCATGAATCAGTGTTGGGTAACACCGTTAGTTTTTGAACACATTGTGTCAGTGAGACTAAAGGTGCTCTACTTTAGCATACTTAAGGGATAAAATATGCTTTGAATTATATTTGAGGGACCAAGATATACCTACTCCCAAAGATAAGGGACAATATTGGCCAAACACTCGTGTTTTCTGATCTATAAATTCCAAGTCCTTTTTTGCATTGAGGAGTGGAAAAAACTAAGAGTAAAAACTTTTGCTCTATATTTTTTTCAGTGTAGAGTTTTATTTTGTTAATCTTTGTTGTTTTTGCTCCTAGTTATACTAGAAGAGCTTGTTGAATTCTGGGGGATACGCCTAATTTTATTCATCCCGGTGTGGGCGAAATATCCTTAAGGACAGTGTCCTTGACATGCCTCAAGCTAAATCTATTCTCCATTGTCACGACCCGGATTTCCCACCATCGGGAGTCGTGATGGCGCCTACTAACGGAGCTAGGCAAGCCAACTTTAATTAACAAATTCATTAAACACATGTTCCCTTTTTGACAATCAACGGCATTAAATAAAGGCGACGGAATTAAATCATAAGCGGAAGACTTGAATGTAGATAGATAACCAATCATACAGAAGTTCTACACATATATCTCTACCCCGGAACTGGAGTCACATACTCACGAACATCTAAGGAGTTCTACATACAAGGTCTGAAAGAAACATAATCTGTTTATCTCGGGTACAATGAGATGACAGCCAAAATGTAAAGATGGAAGGGAGACGCCGGGCCTGCGGACGCCTGCAAGCTACCTCGGGTCTCTCTCTGGACGGAAGGTGCGCCCCCGTGCTAATGCTGCTGCTGCTCAAAACCTGGACCTGTGCAAAAATGCACAGAGTGTAGCATCAGCACAACCGACCCCATGTGCTGGTAAGTGTCTAGCCTAACCCCGGCGAAGTAGTGACGAGGCTAGACTGGACACCATATAAAGCTGTGCAGTTATAAATATACACGGAAACAAAATACCAAACAACTAGAAATATGGGAGGGGGAAACATGCTGTGGGGAGATTACAACAGTAACAGTAAATCCGAAATATTCAATCTAGGTGCAACTTACAATTTAAAGCGAACAAGAAACTAATACCGACACTAGACACATTTGCATCAATAACTGTTGCAGCATGCAACCCGATCCACAATTACCACTGTTGCGGCGTGCAACCCGATCCACATTTAACATTGTTGCAGCGCACAACCCGATCCACATATATCATTGTTGCGGCGTGCAACCCGATCCACAATTATAACATTGTTGCGGCATGCAACCCGATCCACATATATCATTGTTGCGGCGTGCAACCCGATCCACGATTATATCATTGTTGCGGCGTGCAACCCGATCCACAATTATAATATTGTTACGGCGTGCAACCCGATCCGTAATGTATACCTCTCAACCTTGCCCAAGCAACAGTCACAAAAAAGGGCTAGGGAGTAAACAAGTATTTGAAAAGAAATCCCAACAAGGGTACACCAACAACCAATAACAACTATGCAAGAGTAAATCGTTATTTCTCTTTTTCTTTCATTTTTCATATCCTAGTTCTCATTAGCACTCGTGTCAAACTCTAATGCAACTCTCATTTCATATGCTCTCACCATCTGTATTTCAGACCGAGCCAATACTCCACGAAGTTCCACAATCACAATATCTTTCACAAGGTTTCCACCACGTATAGAGGCCATTAATAGCATGGAAAGCATAACAATATCCAAACAATCGCATGTAAGGACTCACGGTCATGCTAGACCCCAATGTATAGGAACTCGTCACCATGCCTATACACCGTACTCGATCATTTAGCAATTAGAAAACAAGACTCGACTCCTATTCCCTCAAGCTAGGGTTAGACCAAACACTTACCTCAACTTTCACGGCCAATACAATCCTCCACAACCGCTTTCCCTCTCGAATTCGGCTCCAACTCGACCAAATCTATGCAATAAGGACTTCATGATATCAATATGTGCTAAACAATTCAAACCCAATAACTAATTATAGCTTTTTCATCAATTTACCCCAAAAGGTCAAAAATGCCCCCTGGCCCACATGGTCAAAACCCGAGGTTCGGACCAAAACTCGATTACCCATTCCCCCATGAACTTAGATATATAAGTTATTTTGGAATCGGACCCTGAATTGAGGTCCAAAACCCCCAATTTTAGAAAACCTAGGTTCTACCCTAAATTCCCAATTTCCCCATTAAAACTCTTTAGTTTTGAAGTTTGAAATGATGTTTAAGGAGGTTAAGGAGTAAAGAAAATCAGTTAGAAAACACTTACCAATCGTTTTGAAGAGGAAGGATCGTTTGGAAAATACGCTCTTATGTTTGGGTTTTGAAAAAGTGTAAAATGACTGAAAATCTCGGATTTATATACTTTGCTGAAGGACTGGCACGGACCGCGCAAAATGCCCCGCGGCCGCGCCGAGGAAGGGAGGGAAAAACAACTCTCTGAACCTACCCAGTGCGGACCGCACGATTTTGGTGTGCGGCCGCGCTGCCGTCTTGCACCTGGGGCCTTCTCTGAATCTTCCAGTGCGGACCGCACGAACTAGGTGCGCGGCCACGCTGGTCAAACCAAGGCTGAGGACCTCTCTGAACCTGGCCACGCGGACCGCGCGGACTGCACCGCAGCCGCGTGGCTTCCAGCGCGGACCGCGCGGAAATGACCGCGGCCGCGCTGGGGCCTGCAACACTGCAACATCTGATACTTTAAGCCTAAGGCCTCCCAGGACCTACTCAAAACTCACCCGAGCCCTCGGGGCTCCAAACCAAGCACACACACTAACTCAAAAATATCCTACAGACTCATCCGTGCGATCCAATCGCCGAAACAACATCATAATCATCAAATTAGGCCTCGAGACCCATGATTTCCTTCCAATTTTTCATAAGACATCAAGTTTAGAGTTTTTTAGCCCAAAACACGTCTAAACGACGTCCCAAATCTAACCAAACATTACAGCAATTGCTTAAATCATATTTAAGACTTGTGCCGGCCGTCGGAACCAAATACGAGCCCAACAGCACAGTCTTCTAAACAATACACTTTCAAATTCTTTAATATTTTCAGAAA
>NW_017672795.1:167250-168320 GCF_001879085.1 Nicotiana attenuata | reverse complement strand
TCCTACTAAATTTTAAATTTTTTTTAGTTTTTTTGTTTACAGTACTAATAAGTAATATACAAATAAAGTAGATCGACCTATTCTATTCTTTATTTTATTTTCAAGTTTTTCATTCAAATTGATAGCATTTTTGTTTCAAGTGCTCTCTAGTTAATTATACCTTTTGTTTTTCTTCTTTTTTTGTCAGAATCTCATTCTAAACTAAGTTTTCTAGAGGAGAAGAATTCACTTTTAGTATTATTTTAATTTATGTATATAGGTATTGGGTAGGTTGGGTTGAGTCATTCCTATTTTAAGGAAAAATACAAAATTAGCCGGCACCGATACTAATTGTATACTCTAGCAAAGAATAAATAAAATATCTATTCTATGCATATAACACACACACACAAATATATATATATATATAATTTTATCAGCTATTATTTTTGAAAGCCGCTAAAAATATGTATTTCTCCTATTTTAATTGGGTTATTATTTATTAGACTAAAAATAAAAAATAAAAAATAAAAAATACGGAATAAGAAAATACTATATATCGAAAAATTGTAATTTTCTGTCACTAAAACTTTGTGTGAGTTAATGAAATTTTAACGATTTTGCATACAAAACAAAATTATATGACTTAAGTGAAAAAAAGATCATAGTTATATAATCATTAGTAAAATTTACCCTAATTAAGTAGCCTGCAGTCTTGAATAAGTCCAAGAATACTCCATGGAAAAATCTTAGATTATCTGTTTTCCTACGTTATTTATAGGAACATGGATCTATAATGACCCATAGGATATTACCCGATATCCTTATGTAAGAAATTGGCCTGTTCCTCTTTTTGTTTTTTTAAAGTTTTCTTTTCCTCTCTCCCTTCCTAATTTCAATCTAAAAGTTCCATTAGATTTTAATCCTTCCTTCAAAAAATTACTTGACTTAGGCTATCTCCAACCCTTCCTCCAATTTTTCCTTTAAAATGGAGTGAACTCCAAAATGGAGTAAAGTTACTCCAACTTTCACGACCCAAAAATCCACTAAGGGTCGTGATGGCGCCGGACACTACCGTCAGGCAAGCCAAC
>NW_017672795.1:138060-166012 GCF_001879085.1 Nicotiana attenuata | reverse complement strand
ACCACATCCGCCCCTCGGGCAACAACTCACAACAGTAACAGCCCCTCGGGCTCAATCACACATCTCAATGGGTACCCGCGCTCACTGGGGATGTGCAGACTCCTTGTGGGGCCCCTTACGGCCCAAACGCAATAACACGCCATCTCGTGGCATCAAATCTAGGCCCTCGGCCTCATATCAATCAAGCCACCTCGTGGCGCACATATCTCAGGCTCTCGGCCTCCAATCAGTATCAGTGTTTCCTCACAATACAGGCCCTCGGCCTTACTCAGTCAAAAATCATCACAAGCCCCTCGGGCGATAGTAATCAGTGTTTCTCAGCCCAAACATCATTTAAAATATCATTTAAGTCTCAAAACTGAGTAAAAATGGCCGCGTAGTAAAACAATGGAAAATACCATGACTGAGTTCAAATAGTAAGTCAAAACAGTGAGGAAATATCAAATAAAAGCTCCGTAGGGTTCAAATAGTTGGCACGAAGCCCAAATATGGCATTCAGCCCAATATACGATGATACAAATAGTTTTCAAGCAAATGTGAGGTAAAATTATCAATCGGGACGGACCAAGTCCAAATTCTTATAGTGCACGACCTCACGCTCATCATCGAGCGTGTGCCACACCTCAATATAGTACTACAATGTACAATCCGGGGTTTCAAACCCTCAGAACATCATTTACAAGCATTACTCACCTCGAACCGGCTAAATCCCTAGCTCGCAACGCCCTTGCCCTTCGAATTGGCCTCCACGTGCGTCGAATCTATCCAAAATCAGAACGAATACGTCACAATATGCTAAGGGAACAAAGCCCAAGCGAAAACAAACCAAAAATACCAAAAATCCCGAAATTAGCAAAACCCGAGCCCCGGGCCCACTTCTTGAAACTCAGAAATTTTTAACCAATAGGTTCCTTATCTCCCCATGAGTTCATACATACCAAAAACATCAAAATTCGTCCACAAATGACCCCTTCAAATCCCAAATCAAAGGCCCAAAATTCCAAGCCCTAGTTCTTCCATTTTAGCTTATGTTTCCATGATTTTCTAGGTAGATTTCACAATAGAATCGAGTTTTAAGTCCAAAAATCTTACCTCAAGTCGTTTCCCCTTGAATCCCTCTTTAATATCCTTCAAAAAGCTCTCAAAATGATCAACTATGGGTGAAAATAGACCCAAAATCGCGGACAAGACGACTTAAAACGTTCTGCCCAGGCCTGACCTTCCTTCTTCGCGAACGCGGTCAAACCCTCGCGTTCACATAGCACAAACTCACGTTGACCATTTTTTTACTCTTCGCGAACGCGACAAGACAGTGGCGAACGTGATGCCTACCTTAGCCCACTCTCCGCGAACGCGTACTCATCCTTTCGAACGCGATGTGCAAAAGACCTCGAACCCATCTGACCCACTTCTTATTCGCGATCGCGTAGACCCTTTCGCGAACGCGTAGCTTACGAAACCCACCCCTTCGCGAACGTGTGCTCCCCTTCGCGAATGCAAAGACCAAATCTGATGCCTCCCCTCCTGACCCTTCGCGAACGCGAGTCCCCTCTCGCGAACGCGAAGAACAAAATACCTGCAACTGCTGGAGCAAAAATCTGCAACTTTCAAACTCCAAAAATGCTCCGAATTCCGAAACTCACCCGAGGCGCCCAGGACCTCAACCAAAGGCACCAGCAGATCTTAAAACCTTATTCAAACTTGCTCAAATAATCAAAACACCTTAAACAACATCAAATTACCCAAAACGCATCGAATTCAAGCCTAAGTTTCTCAAAATCTTCCGAAATACGCTTTCGATCAAAAATCCAACCAAACCATGTCCGAATGACCTGAAATTTTGCACACACATCCCAAATGACGCAACGAAGCTACCGCAACTCTCGGAATTCCATTCCGACTCCCGGATCAAAATCTCACCTACCAACCGAAAATCGCCAAAATATCAACTTCGCCAATTCAAGCCTGATTCTACTCCGGACCTCCAAAACCCGTTCCGATCACACTCCTAAGTCATAAATCACCTCCCGAAGCTAATCGAACCATCGGAACTCACATCCGAGCACTCTGACACATAAGTCAACATCCGGTTGACTTTTCCAACTTAAGCCTTCTTAAAAGAGACTAAGTGTCTCAAACATCTCCAAACCAACCCGGATTCAATCCAACCAACCCAATACCTCAAAACACGGATAAACAAAACCATAAGAAGCAGAGATGGGGGGAACGGACCGGTAACTCATGAGACGACCGGTCGGGTCGTCACATCCTCCCCAACTTAAATAAATGTTCGTCCTCGAACGAGTCAAGAAACATTCCTGAAGTCTCAAACAGGTGAGGATATCTGCTCCGCATCTCCCGTTCGGTCTCCCAGGTGGCCTCCTCCACGGGCCGACCTCTCCACTGCACCTTCACAGAAGCTATATCTTTTGATCTCAACTTCCGAACCTGACGCTCCAGAATAGCTGCTGGCTCCACATCATAAGTCAAATCATCCTCCAACTGAATCGTGCTGAAATCCAGAACATGAGACGGATCTCCAATGTACTTCCGGAGCATAGAAACATGGACCACAGGGTGCACACTCGACAAGCTGGGTGGCAAAGCAAGCTCATAAGCCACCTCTCCAATCCTCCGAAGTACCTCAAAAGGCCCAATGAGCCGCGGATTCAACTTCCCTTTCTTTCCAAATCTCATAACACCTTTTGTGGGCGAAACCTTCAACAGGACCTTCTCACCGACCATGTAGGACACATCTCGAACCTTCCTGTCAGCATAACTCTTTTGCCTTGACCGCGCTGTACGAAGTCTCTCCTGAATCACCTTCACTTTATCTAAGTCATCCTGAGCCAAATCTGTCCCCAAAAGCCTAGCCTCACCGGGCTCGAACCAACCAACTGGAGATCTACACCGCCTCCCGTACAAAGCCTCATATGGAGCCATCTAGATACTCGATTGGTAGCTGTTGTTATAAGCAAACTCTACAAGCGGTAGAAACTGATCCCATGACCCTCCGAAATCAATAACACAAGAGCATAGCATATCCTCCAATATTTGAATGGTGCGCTCAGACTGCCCGCCCGCCTGAGGGTGAAAAGTTGTGCTCAACTGTACCTGAGTACCCAACTCTCGCTGAACAGACTTGCAAAACTGGGAAGTAAACTGAGTGCCCCGATCTGAAATGATTGAAACTGGGACACCATGCAACCAAACAATCTCTGGAACATATAATTCTGCCAGCCGCTCTGAAGAATAAGTAGTACAAATAGGAATGAAGTGCGCGGACTTGGTCAGCCTATCCACAATCACCCAAATAACATCAAACTTCCTCAAAGTCCCTCGAAGCCCAACTACAAAATCCATAGTGATCCGCTCCCACTTCCACTCTGGAATATCCATCCGCTGAAGCAAGCCACCCGGTCTCTGATGCTCATATTTCACCTGCTGACAATTGAGACACCGAGCTACAAAACCCACAATATCCTTCTTCATTCTCCGCCACAGTAATGCTGTCTAAGATCCTGATACATCTTCGCGGCTCCTGGATGAATAGAATACCGCGAGCTATGGGCCTCATCCAGAATCAACTGCCGAAGCCTATCCATATTGGGCACACAAATCCGGCCCTGCATCCTCAATACCCTATTATCTCCTATGGTCACATCTCTGGCATCATCATGCTGAACTCTATCTCTAAGGACGAGCAAATGTGGATCATCATACTGGCGCTCTCTGATGCGCTCATATAGGGAAGACCGAGAAACCACACAAGCCAACACCCGACTGGGCTCCGAAATATCCAACCTCACGAACTGCTTGGCTAAAGCCTGAACATCAACCGCAAGAGGTCTCTCCCTAACAGGAATATATGGCAAACTCCCCATACTCACTTCCTTTCGGCTCAAAGCATCGGCCACCACTTTGGCCTTCCCCGGATGGTACAATATAGTGATGTCATAATCCTTAAGCAACTCCAACCACCTCCGCTGCCTCAAATTAAGATCCTTTTGCTTGAACAAATGCTGAAGACTGCGATGATTAGTGAATACCTCACAGGATACGCCATACAAGTAATGCCTCCAAATCTTCAACGCGTGAACTATGGCAGTCAACTCCAAATCATGAACGGGGTAGTTCTTCTCATGGGGCTTCAACTGACGAGAAGCATAAGCAATAACTCTACCCTCCTACATCAACACACAACCAATCCCTACTCTCGAAGCATCACAATACATGGTATATGAACTTGAAGCTGATGGCAAGACCAATACTGGAGCTGTGTTCAAAGCTGTCTTGAGCTTCTAAAAGCTCTCCTCACACTCGTCCGACCATATAATGAAATACCTTTCTGAGTCAACTTGGTCAAGGGCGATGCGATAGATGATAATCCCTGAACAAACCGGCGATAATAACCTGCCAAACCAAGAAAACTACGAATCTCTGTGGCTGAGGACGATCTGGGCCAACTCTGTACCACCTCTATCTTCTTTGGGTCAACCTGAATACCCTCACTGGACACCACGTGCCCAAAGAATGCCACTGAACTGAGCCAAAAATCACATTTGGAGAACTTTGCATAAAGCTTCTCCTCTCTCAATCTCTGCAACACAACCCTCAAATGCTCCGCGTGCTCCTCTTGACTACGTGAATATACTAGGATATCATCAATGAAAACTATGACAAACGAGTCAAGATAAGGCCGGAACACGCTGTTCATCGATGATTGAACGCCGATGGGGCATTAGTCAGCCCAAAAGACATAACCAGGAACTCATAATGACCATATCTAGTCCTGAAGGCCGTCTTAAGAATATCCGAATCCCTGATCTTCAACTGGTGATAACCCGAACGGAGATCAATCTTGGAGAATACCCTCGCTCCCTGAAGCTGGTCGAATAAATAATCAATGTGAGGTGAAGGATACTTGTTCTTAACTGTTACCTTATTCAATTGCCTATAATCGATGCACATTCTCATTGTGCCATCCTTTTTCTTCACAAACAGAACCGGCGCACCCCAATGTGACACACTAGGCCGAATGAACCCCTTATCTAGGAGTTCCTGAAGCTGTTTCTTTAACTCCTTTAACTCTGCTGGTGCCATACGATACGGCAGAATAGAAATGGGCTGAGTGCCCGGCACTAGGTCAGTATCAAAATCAATATCCCTATCCGGTGGCATGCCCGACAGGTCTGCAGGAAATACATCAGGGAAGTCCCTCACAACTGGGACAGAATCAATACTGGGAGTCTCAGCTCCAACATCCCTCACAAAGGCAAGATATGAAAGACAACCCTTCCCAACCATATGCTGGGCCTTCAAGAAAGAGATCACTCTACTAGGAACATAATCAGTCACACCTCGCCACTCAATCCGTGGCACACCCGGAATAGCCAACGTGACTGTCTTAGCATGACAATCTAGAATTGCGAGACACGGAGATAGCCAATCCATGCCTAAAATGACATCGAAGTCCACCATACTCAATAAAAAAAGATCAACTCGGGTCTCCAGACCCCCAATAGTCACCACACATACTACTAGAAAATGGGCCTATGGAAACAGTTATTTATGGAACGTTTCACAAACCGTTGCTATAGACACCATATTGTAACGGTTGCAACCGTTCCAATAGATTTTAGGTGATATCGGTACACTACAGCTATAAAACCGTTGCAGTTGTAACAAAACCGTTACCGTAGACCCTTTTTTTCGTAACCGTTTTATAAATAGTCCCAATAGAACTATTTATGGAACGGTTTTATTGATAAAACTTCTATCGGAATGGTTCTTGTTTCCTTCCGTATTTTCCCTCCTCAATTTTGCCAAACCCGCCCAAATTAAATAATCCATGTTTCTTTTATTTTTAACTTTAACTAATTTTAATATAATAATATAAATATTAGGTTAAAATATCTTGTCACTCTTTCCCCCACTAAAATTCTCGATACATCCAAAGCCATAACGCTCAATCAGATACCCCCAAATTAAAGCCCCTTCTCTCACACCAAAGTCCCCTTCTCTCTTTCACTCTGAACAGAGACAATAAGCTTCCCCAAATCAGGTCCTCTCTCCAAATCCCTAAAGGCTAAATCCAACACCAGTGATTTTTGCTAGGTAAGTTTTTTTACGCCCTTTTTAATCTTTCCTGAAAAGTATGCAGCAACCATTATAGACGAAGCCTTCAACGACTTCGCTAGAGAAATGGTGTTTAGGCGTCGGAGATGTTGGCTCTGCTGGCCATAGATGATAGATTAACAACCACGACTGAAAGTAGCCGAATTCAAACTACTGGCAGCTTCACTTTTTATATCTTGAGAATTTCCTTCCCTGATCCAGTTCTAAAAGAAAAACATATATTGTTTGTTGTTTTCCAATATGATCTGCTTTAATTTATAATCCTTTAAGGTTTCAGTTTTTGTTCTTCAATTAAACCTGAAAAGATCTTTTTAGTTTTTGTCCATCCTTTTCTTTGGTTTGTGTGGGCTTTGAGACTTTTGGTCATAACTCATAAGCAGTTGACCTTCTGCAAATTCTCTTGTTGTTATTGTATTCTGACTTGTTCAATTTTGCAGGATTTGGCTCTTGTAACATTTTACAGTCGTCGAGGCTTGAATTAATGTAGAACCGAGGTTTGGAAAGTCGCTGGAAAATAGCTATATTTTCCATTGAGGCAGTCAGGTCTGTTTGTATTTTCCTTAGCATATGCTCTCATATTTCCAATGAAAAACTACAAAAATTATTTTACATGAATATGGAAAACTATATTTATATAGCTTTATAGAAAAATCTTCAATGAATTACCATTTCTATATAATTTCTTATGCATATTTCTGTCCTCTCTTTGTTTACTAATGTTGTATTGTATTTTATATAGATAGATTAGAGATAGTGATATTTATTTGCCTGGTGAATGGCTGATTGATGACATGTATGCGCTTATGAAATTGTTGGTCGGCCATTTAAACTTCTGCGCCAGTCATAGCTTTAGTATTGTCCTTTTGATGGAAAAGCTTTAGTGTCCATAGCTTTGGTGTCCATGCTTTCCCAAGTCAAGGATTCCTTTATAGTAGTTGCTCACATTTTTCTAAAGTGTTGTTCCAAGAACTAAAATTAAAAACAAAAAGAACAGAATCATCACTAAACTAATTTAGGAAATTACTAAGTAGCAAAAAGAACAACGTGATTGTACCTCGTACAATATCTTGAAGAAGAATATATTAGTCTTGTGGTTACTACCTTCTGCAAGAAAACATAAAAACCATTTAATATTAGAAGCTTAAGAGAAATTATCAATTCGACGTCATTAGCTTATGGAAAAGATCACTCCACTAATAGATATAGAGTTATGTACAACTGTTGGAAGTGTTTCGCAAATGATATTCCCTTCTTAGCCAGCTGTATAGGTGGACACACATCTTGTGCTATCTTTTCCTAAGTCCTAAAACTGTCATATTTCATTGTCCCAAGTAAGGTGGATAATGCTTTCTATAAGCTAAAGGAAAGAGAAATAACATTAAAAATATTAGTATGCAGTGTGACATTATATCTGAAGTATTATAAGTAGAAAGAAACATAACAATTTAATTTTAGTTTTCTCTCGTTTACAGAGAAACGAATGATTATATCACATAGCGCCATTTTACTGGATCAATATAGAGTAGTTTGTCGGGAACAAATAATTAAATAAACTATCTAGTTGATGCAAAGATAGTCCTATAATTTGATTTAACTACCTTTTGCATTAACTGGCGCATCGGTATGTCGTTTGTGGTAAATGGATTTCAGGGTTCTATAGTGGTAAGAACAAATTGAACACCCAAACAATGCCCATAATCTAATCAGGATAAGTACAACATCATTTCAACATGAAAAGATGTAACAAAAGAACTGTCTTTGAAGAGAAATCCTTTAGGTTTACATGGCAAAGGTAAAAAATATTACTAATCTTGTGGTCTTATACTATTGACATTTGCTTTTTATAACTTCTTGCCAAGAAATGTAGCACAACTTACAGCTTGGTGATTCATAATGAAGCTCTATTGCTGCAAGCGTGACAGGTAAAGATAGTGTCAAATGGCAGTACTTAGACAGCCTCAACTAGTGTCACACATAGTATATAAAGAAGAATGGAATGGTAGACAAATTACGAAGTGTACTTACACAACCTCAAGTAGTTGTCAGAATGTCATCTATATAGAATAATTCTATCCCTTTTTTGAGAAGGAAAAAGGATTTCTATTCTATCAAGCTGCTATACTGATAATAATAAATTCTATTCTCCTCAGTTATGAGAAAATGACTATCTACGGAAGTGCAAATCCAATCAATGTTAGTTAATCCTCTAAAGCATTTAATCTCCACTCTTTTACAAAATCATTGTACTACATACCTTATGTTACACGTGTCGGTACTACATACCTTATGTTACACGTGTCGAGAGACTAGTATAACTAAAAACAGAAAGAATAATAAATCTAGAAGTTCAAGTGCTCAACTGAAAGGATGGTTACTAGAAAGTTGATTCATTTTGCAGTTTCAGGTTCGCTAAGTAGTATCTGAGGTAGTTTTAGATGCCTCATCTTATTTATGAAGACGATAATGTGCAGTAATTATTTGAAAATTGTGATATGCATTTGGAAAATGAAATGGTGATGTCCTTACTTCTCTTTGGTTGCCCCTTCCTCATGTCTTTCCTCCTCTCTTGGACATCATCAAACCTTTGCCTTCTTATTTTTTCTCAGGGTGCTGTTCGAAATTAGCTACATAGAGAAAGAATATGGAGGTCGTTGAATTTTCTGGTGTAGCAGCGAAGCGAGTGAAGCTGCTAGCCTATTTAATTAAAAAAGAAGGGATCAATGTACTTTTATTTAAACACGACCAGCAACAACAACGACTAGGGTTCCCTTTCAGTTCAAGTTTAGTTTGTTTCCTATCTTAAAGTTGTGGTTGTCTTAGAGTTGTATGTTTCAGTTCAAGTTTAGTTTGTTTCCTATCTTGAAGTTGTGGTTGTCTTAGAGTTGTGGTTGTCTACTGCTATCAGTTCAGGTAAAGTAGATTATAAGTCTCTATGCTGTTATTTTGTAAATCAAGTGGATAGTTCTTTTGACCTTAGCATCAGTCACACAGTTTAATAAAATAAGTAAATCAGGAAGATCTCAGCTTTCTAAGATCAACTCATAGAATTTGTCTTTAAATCCTACTGTTGTCTTTTATATAATACCTATTAGAGATAATTTTTTTTTGTATTCTTCATCAGATTCTGACAGACATGAGTCAAGAAAGACCTTCAAAGCCCAAAAGAAAGACAAGTGCGGCATACGCAAAACCTGGAACAATGGCATCTTTGGCAAATCAAATAAGGAGTTCGTTTAGCCAAAAATATGGTGTTCCCGCTAGACATCAAAGAAAGATCTTTCGAATATTATTGAAGAGAATCTGCCACAATATCCAGGAGTAGTAGCCCATGTACAAACTAGATCAACCACTGCTGCAAAATATGTTGTTCCTGCTAAACAATCAAACAAAGAGCATCCGAATATCATTGAAGAGAATATGCTACTGCCAAAATATTCAGGAGTGGCAGCTCATGTACAAACTAGATCAACCACTCCTGCCACACAAGTAATAGATGAACAAGTGGAGGAACAAGTTCAGTTGGATTCTACAACTCCTACTGTAGATGAACAATCTGAAGAACAAGGTAAGAACTTATAGATTTATCTGAAAATATTTACATCCTATTGCAGTCATATATAATGTATCAACAATACTGATTTGGTGTTTTTTTTTTGTTCATATAATTGTAGGCCCTTCTATTCAACCAAGAAAAAGAGATAGAACAAAGATGAAAAATGTACATGGACGCCAGGAGCCTAAAGTGATTTTACTTAACCACTTAAATCAACCCGTTGGTCCAAGTGATAAAGTTGTGACAGAGTTTGGAAGCTTCCTCGGCACATTGGCAAGGAATGCGACTCTATGTCCTCTTGATATTTTGGATTGGAGGAAGATGGACACAAAAGAGGATATATGGGAATATACCAAGGTCTGAACTTCTTAATTTTCAGTTTTTGGTTGAAAATCTCATATCTTCTGCACTAACAGATTTGACATCAATTGTAGGATAAGTATGATATTCCTGAAGCTGGAAAAAAATATACTTTGGAATCAGTGCAAGCTGCCTGGAAAAAGCACAAGAGTAGATTGAAAAAGGATCACTTTTACTCCTATCACAATGATGAAGCTCGATTGCAAAATATCCCGGAAGATGTTCCAGCTTCTCAGTTTAAGGAACTCCTTAGGTATTGGAACTCAGAGAAACTACAGGTATATGTACTTCTTACTACTACTACTACTACTACTACTACTTCTTTTTCTTTCTAAGTGTCCAAAAAGCGCCGAAATGCTGGTGATTTTTTTCCAGAAAAATTCTGCACAAAAAGCGTCGAAACACTGGTCTGTAATTGTTGTGTTGTCGTATGGTCGTTGACATATCGTAAAAGCAGATATGCTGAAAAGTTATGGTCTTAAACTACTAATTTCTTGTCCCTGATAATCTGCAGTATGATATGCATGTGTATGAAAATCCAAAGTAGCTAGTAGTATACAGTGAGGAGTTTGTTTAATTATCAATTATTAACCATGAGCGTGTTCAAGCTGATTCCTGCCTAACCATATCAAGGAAAAGCTAACACTGTCCTGAATTGGATCAAAATTGAATTTTCTTAACAACTTAATCACAGGAAAATCAATGTTCTCTTCATATTCTTCATCTTGAAAGACATTATTGTATTTGCTGAGGAAAACTAAAGATAAAAAATTTCCTCATGAAAAAATCTGAAAACTCTCCTTCTTCTACATTACTTGCTGAAGGATTTGTTAACTGTGATTTGCTATCGCCATATCAATTCCAAATGCTGAAGGATGGTTAGTTTTTAGTAAGAACTAAGATTACTGTATAACTTACCGCTAAGATGACAGGTTGGAAACACGTGCAAATAGGCTTAGAGGACAACGTGGAAAACAAAAACACCACCAAAAGTGGCTTGGCTTGATGGACTGCTGTAAACAACGCATGCTTAACCTAGGATAATTTGCAGAAAAGAAGTTACAACTTGTGCAGAACATGCGATTTTGTGAAGGGAAAAGCAGAATCAGTCAACGTGCGATTTTTGTAAAGGAAAAAGTAGAATCAGTCAATCACATTCTTTTGCATTAATGTCCCAATTTTGATTCAGAATTGTAAGTTGTTGTTTGATATTTCTTTCTTCTTGCAGGGAATGTGCCAAATTAATATTGAGAACCGGAAAAAGTTGAAGAATCCTCACACTGCTGGAAAAAGAAGTTTTGCTTTAGTACGCTCTAAGTTGGTGTGTAACTAGCAAATAATGGCAAAAAATTTCTCAATTTCTGCTCTTGTTTAGTACATGGTAGATCACCACGAATGCTAACTCACTTTCATGTAACTATGTAACTAGGAAAAAGAGAAGGAAACTTCGGATCCTTTATCGGCAAAAGAAGTCTTTGTAGCTACAAGAAAAAGAAAAGCTGGGCGATCATACAAGTGCTCGGATGATGATACAACTAGTAAAATTGTGCGAATTATATTTAACTGATGTTATATCGAGATCAATTATTTATTTTTATTAGTATAATTTTTATTTACTTGTTCTATTTGTTTGAATTTGCTTTGAAGGCTGAAATGGTGGCAATTGAATCCCAACAAAATGAAAATGGCAATGAGTCCGTTGATGTATTTGCATCTGTCATGGGGCCTGAACATTCGGGACGTCTGAGATTGTATGGACGAGGGGTTACAAGAACTTATTTGAGAGGGAAGGTAGGATGTTTTGAATCTTCTTCAAATACTTCAAATTCTCTACAAAAAATGGAGGAGAAGATACAGAGGATGGATGAGAAAATTGAGGAACAAAAGGCAACTATCCGTCAAGAAGTTGTTGCAGATGTCCTTGCACGACTTCAGCGTTCAGGAATTGATATTGATGCTAATATTATTCTAGCGGCATTGGGTGATGATTCTCCTGGAGAAGCTTCTTCTGCACAGCGAGCAACTTTGCAACCAATTCGTCGTCCATCTACTGATAGCAACAAAGAAGGCCAACTCATTCGACGTATTAATATTGCTTATTTTTTAGCTTATTCGGTTTAGAATTATACTTGTTGATGCCAAGAACTATAGTTGGGATATATATTACGGTTTGCAAACTTCTCCAGAATGATGAACCACATTGCTATATCCTAGTTGCCTTTCTGAGTTTAGAATTCATGTGCATATTTTATCTGCTGCTATTCAGGAGATGTTCGCATTATCTTCATCCATATTATCAAACTTCCTTATATATGAATATGATTTAACTTAGCTGGAATGACAGTGGTTAGATAGCATTCATTTCACAGATGTTTGAACTATTTGAACAATTGACGATGGAGGTAAATTTTTGTATTTTTACGCTTTGAGGGTACAACTGTTAGAGACTGTTGCAAAAGTTCCTAAGGTTTAAAATAAAATTTAATGAGTCCCTGTTGCCCCACTATGACACAGTGCAAAAAGGTTCAATTTCCATAAAATCGTATGACAATGCAACTTATCTAGAACCTCTTATATTGAAGTTGGGGCAGTTGGGTAAGAATTCAAAAACGGTTAAAATGGCGTATTGAAGCCTTAAATATTAACATACGTTTGCTCATTTTTTGGTTGGTACGCTTTAATTTTCTGAATTGTCTGTCATCGATGAATTTCCGAACGTTAGTAAATTAATGTAGTAATAACTTCTATATGGCAAGACCAGTTTCAAGAATAGTAAGAAATGTTGGGGCCTTGTTCAGAATGATTCATTAGTTCTACATATTTCCATTTGTAAGCATCCACCTCCCTGCCCCGGCTGGTAATAAGGTCAGTAATTTGATCACAGCAAGTTTCAAGTGAAGTTTAGCAGTTTGTAATTGTGAGCTGTGTACTTTTTACTGATTTAGCTTCTTTTCTTTTCTTCCTTAATGGTTTATATATGCCCACATTAAGCATGAGTGGTCAGAAGTCGGTGGTATTGGCAAGGTACTTAACTTTGTGAATTCTTTGTAGGGGCATGACAGGTGATAGTTTTTTTTAATCTTGTGATGGCAACAAAGTGGGGTTATTTTGATCTTCAGTATTGTATCCATTTTTCTTATTTACCGGCCTCCTTATATCTAGCTTTATCAGCAAATGAATATGTTGAATCTGTGATATGAAACTTCCAAAAATTAGTTGAAGAAAAAGTTCCAGAGGCCCGAACGTGCCTCTCCTTGGTTTCCTAACTACTACCCATTCATCCTCTTTCTCCAACCCCTCTCCTCTCCTTTCACCCAACTCAACTCAAAATTAAGGTCATCCTATTCCACCTGTCCTATTGTAGTTGCTACTGTACATCCTAAGATTCTACTCTTAATGCCAGATTCTCCATATTGAGAGAGAGAGAGGTTTTCTTGTTCCTTCTGCTATTCTGCCGATGCCTTGTGATGTCATTGATATTGAATCTAACCCTTTACAGTTTTGGGCCCCGGTCATGAAAATTCAGCATCAGCCTTGTCATGAGTAATTGTCTGTAGATCCTTGACCAACACTACACCAAGCACTGTAATTCGTTATGGATTCAAAAATTTAAGTCAAGTATCACTACATTCATTACCCTTTATAAAGATAGGCGTAAAATTACTACAAATGGATATTTACATATATGTATGTAAATGGATATGTTGAACTACATATATACTAGTACATAAGTCAATACTCAATAGTTTGCATAGGCACACCCCTGCTAGAGCTATAGATACCGTTGGTGTATAGATATATCTACGGCATGTTAAGTAGAGATAAAAATACTTTTTGTCCTTGTAAAACAGAAATTTTTGATCTTCTTTTTGTCCTTCTCCAAGATAAATTAGCAGTAGTACCTAGTGCTGTAATCTCTACTCAATGATGTTGTCTTGAAGCCACAAACCAAGTTTTATTTGGTGTCATCTTCTCACTGGAGAACAATTGGAGGAGGGGTAGGGTGGTAGCTGAAGCTTTGAAGAGGATGTTCTATTTTCTGTATCTTCCTTTCTGAACTTATAAAACTTTAACTAAGGACTTAAGTACTCCTAAGTCTTCAGGTTTCCTCTGCCTCCATTATAATTTTTTTCCCATTCTGTTTCTTTTCTCTTATTTATTGGTTCTGCATAGTTGTATTTGCAAATGATGTTTTGAGCAGGTTGAAAATTTTGGGATAGTCATATCAAAGGAAACTCTGCCGAAAAATTTAAGAATTTAGAGAGAATGAAAATTTTCGAGTTATTATCAAATTGGTCATTCAATTACTTTGTGATTCAATTATCCTAAAAATATTATTTAATTATTTCTCATTATCTTTTGTAGGTGCAGTGATTGCGGATGAAAGCAGTGACGAAGACCTTACTTGAGTGTTGTTGTTGATTGTTGTTAGGCTTTATTATTATGTTTAAGGATATTTTACTTTAGAACTTTTTGTATGCAAACTCATCTATTTTGACTTTTGAATTGTTTGACCAAACATTGTATCCACATTTTGTTTTTGTACATGGATAATGGTAGTTGGAAATGGTGTAAACAATTTCACAGAATAGGAAACTATTTCTACTTTTGCTTCCATAAATACCAGAAATTATAATTTGTTGCAATAGAGAATATAACCGTCCCAATAGACCTAGCAAATAGCAAGAGCAGCCCCTAATAACTATTCCAATATGTTATAATATCCGTTGCAATAGAGTACTGATAATTGTTCCAATATATCATGAAAACCGTTGCAATAGAGTACTGATAATTGTTCCAACATATCATGAAAATCGTTGCAATATATCATGAAAACCGTTGCAACAGCCTTAAAAAAATCAGCTGTATTAGTTTACCAGTACGGTTTATAACCGTCCCAATAGAAAATAAACCGTTCCTGTAGATAAAGCATGGTAGCAATCCAAAACTGTTACAATATCCCTATCTATGGAGACGGTTTATGAACCGTTGCAAATAATCGTTCCAATAGACCTATTGTAATGCTGAATCCCGGAACGGGTCAACATCCGTCCCAATAGCCCTATAAGGACGGTTAGCAGGGGACCCCTGGCTGACTGATCCCCACCCCTAGCTGGCTGGGCGGGTGGTGGTGGAGCAATTGGAGCTGAAGCTGATGACTGGCCCCTCTGCTGGGATGAACTAGCAACACGCTTCATCTATCAATCGAAGGTGAGAGTTGTCTTCATTGCTTGTTTTTTGAAGACGGGAGAGATCTCAGATCTAGGGTTCCGCTCCTTGCTTTGAGGAAGGGACAGGCAGTCGTGACTTTCTTGATCGCCTCTTTATGTTTATTTCTTGAGCTCCACATATGGCCCACCTCGCCACACTCACAACAACTCCTAGGCGCTGGAGAAGGGGACTGATGAGAACCCCTCGCATCGGAGTGACCAGCAGATGCACTCGGCGCAGAAGAACCCTGAGCAGATGGAGCGCGGGATGAGCTCTGAGCTGCGAGGGCACTAAGTGAAGAACGACCCTGGTGTGAGCTGTGGGATCCATGACCTGATGACGCCCCTCGATAACCTGCGTGATCAGACCGACCATGTCAGAACTGTCGGCCTTTACCGTGCTGAAACTGGCCCCTCGAGGGACCACCACTGTAGCTACCCGATCCTCGAGGCCTCTTGGCCTCCCTCTCCTCTCGCTCCTGACGACGGATAGACTCAATCTCCCTGGCAATATCCACAACCTCCTCGAATGTAGCACCAGTCACCCTCTCCCTGGTCATAAGGATACAGAGCTGATAAGTAAGACCATCGACAAACCTCCTGATCCTCTCTCGATCTGTCGGGACCAACCAGATGGCATGACGAGCCAACTCAGAGAACCTCAACTCATATTGTGACATGGTCATATCTACCTGACGAAACCACTTAAAATGTCTACACAGCTCCTCTCTGCGATACTACGGTACATACTTCTCTAGAAAAAGAACGGAGAACTGCTGCCAGGATAAGGGTGCTGCACCAACAGGCCTACGCCTCTCAAAATCTTCCCACCAAGAAAAAGCAGGTCCTGAAAACTGATAAGTAGTGAAAGCGACCCCGCTGGTCTCCAAGATACCGGCTGTGCGAAGCATCCTCTGACACTTGTCTAGAAAGCCCTGGGCATCCTCGCCCTCTGCTCCACTGAAGGTCGGAGGCTGAAGTCTCCCAAATCTCTCCAACCTACGCTACTCATCCTCTGGCATGACAGGAACTACATAGTCCTGAGCAGCTGTGGCCGACTGGGTTGGATGTGCCCCTGGCGTCTGAAGCCCCCGCACGACCTGCTCAGGCGTGCGGGCGGCGGGAGTCTGACTACCTCTCCCGGCCTGTGAAGTAGCTGCGGTTGTAGTGGCTGAAACCGCCTGATCTAGGCCAGTGCAAACTGATAATATCTGAGCCAAGGCCTCCTGAAGACCCGACATCACAATAGGCACAGCTGGTGCCTGAGCTGATGCTGTTGGAGGGTCCACAGCTGGGACCTGGTCCTGAACTGGGGTAGCTGGTGGATCTGCAGGTGCTGCCCTCGCTGCTCTGCCTCTACCACGACCACGGCCGCATCCTCGGCCTCTAGTGGCTGCAGCTGGTGGCACTGGTGGTCGTCCATCCTGTCCAGTAGCGCGTGTCCTCATCACTATCTGTGAGAGAATGGAGCAACAAAAGTTTAATACTCGGATCAACAAATTCGCACGACAAGAAGTTCAAGAATGTGAAATTTTCCTAAGGGTTCTGCAGCCTCTCGAGGATAAATACAGACGTCTCTGTACAGATCCGCGAGACTTTACGAAAGCTGCTCATGACTCGTGATACCTATGTAACCTAGGCTCTGATACCAACTTGTCACGATCCTAAATCCCAACCCGGTCGTGATGGCGCCTCTCGTGAAGACAAGGCCAACCAACTACACCCAATTCATCTTTTAAAGAAGTTAACCAACTGCTCAGGCGTGCGGGCGGCGGGAGTTTGACTACCTCTCCCGGCCTGTGAAGTAGCTGCGGTTGTAGTGGCTGAAAACGCCTGATCTAGGCCAGTGCAAACTGATAATATCTGAGCCAAGGCCTCCTGAAGACCCGGCATCATAATAGGCACAGCTGGTGCCTGAGCTGATGCTGTTGGAGGGTCCACAGCTGAGACCTGGTCCTGAACTGGGGTAGCTGGTGGATCTGCAGGTGCTGCCCTCGCTGCTCTGCCTCTACCACGACCACGGCCGCATCCTCGGCCTCTAGTGGCTGCAGCTGGTGGCACTGGTGGTCGTCTATCCTGTCCAGTAGCGCGTGTCCTCATATTTATCTGTGAGAGAATGGAGCAACAAAAGTTTAATACTCGGATCAACAAATTCGCATGACAAGAAGTTCAAGAATGTGAAGTCTTCCTAAGGGTTCTGCAGCCTCTCGAGGATAAATACAGACGTCTCCGTACCGATCCGCGAGACTCTACGAAAGCTGCTCATGACTCGTGATACCTATGTAACCTAGGCTCTGATACCAACTTGTCACGATCCTAAATCCCAACCCGGTCGTGATGGCGCCTCTCGTGACGACAAGGCCAGCCAACTACACCCAATTCATCTTTTAACCAACACAAAATAGTCTAAATATGATTTTTAAAATACCGAATAGCGGAAATATCAAGATAATGCGGAAAATCCAACCCCACACAGCCCTAATCGGGGTGACACAAGTCAAGAGCATCTACGAGTCTCAATATAGTCAACTAAAGTCATAAACTACAACAAATGTTTGTGAGAAACAGAAATGATAGAAGAGTAGAGACACGGGGCTGCGAATGTCAACAGCTACCTCGTAGTCTCCGAATAAGCCTGCCTAGAACTGGAGGAATCAACACTCCGGAGCGGAACCAACTACGCCTGAATCTGCACACAGGGTGCAGGGAGTAAAGTGAGTACTCCAAATCAGTGAGTAACGAATATAAATAATGGTTGAAAGCAAGAAAACACGAAAAGCATATGGCAGTCTATAATGAAGCAGTAAAATCATTTAACATCAGGAAAACCATTAAGAATCAGGAAAAATGCTCTTTAAATCAGTAAAGAGGTAATGGATAGATAATTATGATAAGGTAAACAAATAAAAGTTTGCCCCTCGGGCACAGTAATACCACATCCGCCCCTCGGGCAACAACTCACAACAGTAACAGCCCCTCGGGCTCAATCACACATCTCAATGGGTACCCGCGCTCACTGGGGGTGTGCAGACTCCTGGAGGGGCCCCTTACGGCCCAAGCGCAATAACAAGCCATCTCGTGGCATTAAATCTAGGCCCTCGGCCTCATATCAATCAAGCCACCTCGTGGAGCACATATCTCAGGCTCTCGGCCTCCAATCAGTATCAGTGTTTCCTCACAATACAGGCCCTCGGCCTTACTCAGTCAAAAATCATCACAAGCCCCTCGGGCGATAGTAAACAGTGTTTCTCAGCCCAAACATCATTTGAAATATCATTTAAGTCTCAAAACTGAGTAAAAATGGCTGAGTAGTAAACAGTGGAAAATACCATGACTGAGTTCAAATAGTAAGTCAAAACAGTGAGGAAATATCAAATAAAAGCCCCGAAGGGTTCAAATAGTTGGCACGAAGCCCAAATATGGCATTCAGCCCAATATACGATGATACAAATAGTTTTCAAGCAAAAATGCGGTAAAATCATCAATCGGGACGGACCAAGTCAAAATCCCTATAGTGCACGACCCCACGCTCGTCATCGAGTGTGTGCCACACCTCAATATAGTACTACAATGTACAATCCGGGGTTTCAAACCCTCAGAACATCATTTACAAGCATTACTTTCCTCGAACCGGCTAAATCCCTAGCTCGCGATGCTCTTGCCCTTCAAATTGGCCTCCACGTGCGTCTAATCTATCCAAAATCAGAACGAATACGTCACAATATGCTAAGGAAACAAAGCCCAAGCGAAAACAAACCAAAAATACCAAAAATCCCGAAATTAGCAAAACCCGAGCGCCGGGCCCACTTCTCGAAACTCAGAAATTTTTACACCAATAGGTTCCTTATCTCCCCACGAGTTCATACATACCAAAAACATTAAAATCCTTCAACAAATGACCCCTTCAAATCCCAAATCAAAGGTCCAAAATTCCAAGCCCTAGTTCTTCCATTTTAGCTTAAGTTTCCATGATTTTCTAGGTAGATTTCATAATAGAATCGAGTTTTAAGTCCAAAAATCTTACCTCAAGTTGTTTCCCCTTGAATCCCTCTTTAATATCCTTCAAAAAGCTCTCAAAATGATCAACTAGGGGTGAAAATCGACCGAAAATCGCGGACAAGACGACTTAAAACATTCTGCCCAGGCCTGACCTTCCTTCTACGCGAACGCGGTCAAACCCTCGCGTTCGCGTAGCACAAACTCACGTTGACCATTTTTTACTCTTCGCGAACGCGACACGACAGTCGCGAACGCGATGCCTACCTCAGCCCACTCTTTGTGAATGCGTACTCATCCTCGCAAACGCGATGGGCAAAAGACCTCGAACCCATCTAAGCCACTTCTTATTTGCGATTGCGTAGAGCCTCTCGCGAACGCGTAGCTTACGAAACCCGCCCCTTCGCGAACGCGTGCTCCCCTTCACGAACGCGAAGGCCAAATCTGATGCCTCCCGTCCTGACCCTTCGCGAACGCGAAGAACAAAATACCTGCAACTACTGGAGCCAAAATCTGCAACTTTCAAACTCCAAAAATGCTCCAAATGACCATCCGAAAGTCACCCGAGGCCCCCGGGACCTCAACCAAAGGCACCAACACATATTAAAACATTATTCAAACTTGCTCAAATCATCAAAACACCTCAAACAACATCAAATTACCCAAAACGCATCGAATACAAGCCTAAGTTTCTCAACATCTTCCGAAATACGCTTTCGATAAAAAATCCAACCAAACCACGTCCGAATGACCTGGAATTTTGCACACACATCCCAAATGACTCAACGAAGCTACTGCAAATCTCGGAATTCCATTCTGACCCCTGGATCAAAATCTCACCTACCGACCAGAAATCGCCAAAATATCAACTTCGCCAATTCAAGCCTGATTCTACTCCGTACCTCCAAAACCCGTTCCGATCACACTCCTAAGTCATAGATCACCTCCCGAAGCTAATTGAACCATCAGAACTCACATCCGAGCGCTGTAACACATTTGTGAACATCCGGTTGACTTTTCCAACTTAATCCTTCTTAAAAGAGACTAAGTGTCTCAAACATCTCCAAACCAACCCGAATTCAATCCAACCAACCCGATACCTCAAAACACGGATAAACAAAACCATAAGAAGCAGAAATGGGGGAAACGGACCGGTAACTCATGAGACGACCGGGCGGGTCGTAACAACTTCACTGAATAAATAATAATGTCTTTACAAAATTTATTTACTGAATAATCCCGAAATTATTCCAGAACCCGGTGTCACAAGTGCATGAGCAATCACTACGAAATCAAATGAAGTACAATATCTTTCCAGGATACAAATTTGGACAGAAAGTAAATACAATACACTAAAAGAGACTATGCTGGTTGCGGGTCGCGTCGAGAGATGCAGTTCACCTGAGTCTCTGTATCATCCATGCTGCAACGCCCATTTGGCCTCTAGAGGTACATGTGCCTGTGCATCAAAATTGCACAACAAGTGTAGCATGAGTACAAAAAAATGTGTACTCAGTAAGTATCCCGTCTAATCTCAAAGAAGTAGAGACGAGAGGTCCACTTCGACACTTACTAGGGGTCCAAGAATAATATACCAACAATACAGTAAATCAAGGATTTTCATAAAAATGGTTGTACTCAATAGCCAGAGGCAAGTAAACAATAATTCTTTCGTTTATAGAAAATTCTCAAATTCATTTTCATCATTTATATATTTATCTCAGACCAGGGAGAACAAATATCAACATTTATGAATTTCAAGGCAATCAATACAAGCATGCGCAAATCATGCTGAGGTCGTACGGCCCGATCCAACAAACATTTAAACTGTGCACCGCCACAGGGTCGAATGACGCGAGCAATAGATGCATCTATTTAATCTACCAAGGCGTTCGGCCCGTTTCACAATAGATAAACACATTCAAACAGTCAGACCAGGAATTCATCAAGGAGAAATTAATCAGGAAAAGGAAAATTTCTCTTTTAAAAGTCAAGAAATGATGTCTAGCCTTTTAGAAATTTATTTACACCTTCAGTATGATTTAAGCATTTTAAAAAGACAACAAGGTTGTAGTTATTACAAGTAAAGCATGCTTTTGGGTCCTAGACTACCCGGACTTAAGCATAATTGTAGCTACGCACGGACTCTCGTCACCTCGTGCGTACGTAGCCCCCACAAATAGAAGCACATATCCAATTAATTCACCTATGGGGACAATTCCCTCTTGCAAGGTTAAAAAGAAGACTCACCTCTCTCCGAAGTTCCATAACCGGCATTCCACGCCTTTCCAATGACTCAAATTGATGCCAACGCTCCCAAAACAAGCCAAACAATGGGCAAACCTATGAAAATATACCCTAATACTTATAACAATTAAATTTACATAAATACTCAACTCCACTTGAAAGGTTGACAAAATCGCCCTCGAGCCCACGTGCCCGGATTCCAAAATTTTTCGAAGATAAAGTTTACCCATAACCTCGCGAGCTCAATTATATAACTTACTCTCAATTTCATGTCCAAAACCATGGTCAAAATCCAAGAATACCACTTTTCTAGGTTTTTCTCAAACTCCCAAATTTCTACCAATTTTCATGCTAAAATCTATACATAATCAATATATTTAACTCAAGATAGGTGGGCATAGTTTACGTTGTCATTGATGATGAAAACCCCCACTTGAAGCTCTCCAAAAATCGTCCAAACAAGAGTAAATGGAAGAAAGTGGGCCAAACCCCCATTTTGAAGAAACCTTACTGCCTCCAGCATTTTCGCACCTGCGGTGCATAGAACGCTTCTGCGGCGCATATGCCGCTTCTGCGGTCCCAGGCTCAAGTCCAAAATCCACTTCTACGGGCTCCTCAGCGCAGATGCGCACCCGCATCTGCAGGTAAATCTCCGCACCAGCGGTCACTGCCCTTCTTCATCCAAACCGCACCTATGACTGTTTCCTCGCTTCTGCGATCACGCACCTGCGGTCAAACTTGTGCATGTGCGATTACACCAGAACTGGTGCACTTCAGCCATTCCTTATGTTCCATTTCGATCCGTTGACCACCCAGATTCCACCCGAGGCCCCCGGGACCCCGTCCAATCACACTAACCAGTTCCAAAACATCATGCGGACCCGCTCGAGGCCTCAATTCACATCAAACAATGCTAAAATCACAAATCACACCCCATTTCAATGTTGATGAACTTTAGAACTTCGAACTTCCTCATCCGATGCCAAAACCTATCAAATCACCTGTGATTGACTTCAAATTTTTCACACAAGTCATATTCGACATTACGGACCTACACCAACTTCCGAAATCGGAAGTCGACCCCAATATCAAAAAGTCTACTTCCGGTCAAACTTCTCAAAAATCTTCAAATTTCTAACTTTAGCCGAATGACTCCAAAATGACCAACGGACCTCCAAATCCACTTCTGATCGCGCTCCCAATACCATCTTCACGATACGGAGCTATTTCCAGACTCGGAATTCCAAACGGAAATCGATAACACTGAAATGCACTTCAACCCAAATTTATGCAATTCTTCCGAAATGCTAACTTCCACAATAGGCGCCGAAACGCTCACGGTTCATCCAAAACCCAATTTGGGCTTACGCCCAAGTCCAGAATAATCATACGAACCTGCTGGCACCTTCAAGTCCTGATTACGAGGTCGTTTACTCCATAATCCAATCATAGACAATTTTTCTAACTTAAAGCTTTCGAAATGGGAATTTTCTTTCAAATCAATTCTAAACTTCCCGAAATTCAATTCCGACCACGCATACAAGTCAAAATACCTGAAGTGAAGCTGCTCATGGCCTCAAACTGCCGAACGACATGCTAGAGCTCAAAATGACCGGTCGGGTCGTTATATTCTTTCCCATTTAAACATACGTTCGTCCTGGAACGTGCTAAAAACTGCGGTGGAGTTGTCTGAAATAACTGTTTAACACCTCGTGCACCTACCCGTGCTACCACAACTAAGTTGAGAATATTAGCTCGCAAATCTGAAGATATTCTCTTTTATTCAAGAAAATAAGCTTAGAGCCCAATTCTAACATCCGGAGTTCTCTGCCAGGACTACTTCCATCCTACGATCACCATATCAATCACCACATGATGCACCAATACGTGATTGCATACCTTTGCTGAATTCACACTATGCACTGCATAACTCACACGACCGTAATATCATCCTCTGATAACAATAGCCAGAATTCCTCGAATCTGATGCTCCCAATGCACCTCATGACTTATATAAGTCTTGCCCTAACTTTTTGCAATATCGCAACGACGGAAGAGATGTGTAGAAATTAATAACCAACTGCCGAGTCAACAAATCGTTGAGTCTATACTCCTGACAAGAATCATCATCTCATTCTGAACAAAATATTGGTATTTGCTCTTTTAATATACTTCATATAGTCCGATTGCACTGATCCTAGATCCAACAATCTCGTCTCACCCAGTATAAGCTGCTCAGGCAATAAGCCACCCCAGACATGACCAAAAGTCTCATATGATGCCAAAATGTGTCGATAGGCCACAAACTTGAACGATGATACATAAGGATATCAAACTCTGGAAGGTGTCGCGCCCCCTTTTTTCCCTCCTCGTGTCGGGAGAATCGGGTTAATGACATTTGGGATATGGGACAACTCGTTCCTTTTGGGAACTGGGTTTTGGGTTTTTGAAGAGTCGCCACCTAATGATTTAGGGTGCATTAGGATACCTATAAGGTTCAACTACAACTATCGTTTTTGATAACCAGAGATAGGGTAAGGGATTGAAATTATCCCAAAGGGAAGGTGTTAGGCACCCCTCAGGATCCATTAGTGTGGTTCCCGGCCAGACAATTCTTTGTGAATTTGGTGAAATTAACATGTAAGCAGATAAGGCTCAGAAAAGAGGGAATTTTAATACGCAAATGCTTGGAAGTAAACAAAGTTTGAAATAGCAATTATTAGAAGGCTGATTTTGAAAAGAAGTCATAATACTTTAAAGACAAAGAAAGAGAGGGGAAGGGGTCCTAGGTTTATTTATAATATGGATCACATCAATGCATTACCCGGTAATCACTCCTCAAAAGAGGGGCTACACGTGGCATTAGCGCACCGGTCATCATATCCATATCTACCCTTCCCACCCATTAAGGTACTAAAGCGCGGATTGGTCTCGACCACTATTGCACGCTATTACCCGTACCATTCCTATCAGTCTTGGAGGCACTTAGGACTACTAATCCTAAAAGGGATGGATATTAGGCTGACTTTGAGGTGTCAAAGGTAAAAAAAATCTAAGGGGACAACAAAACATATAGGACAGCACAATAGCAGGGGAAGCACATAAATAATGAAGACTCATATATACCTCCTCAAACAAAGCAATCAATAGCATGACTTAAACAACAAGTAGGGTCTGAAAATATTAAGGCAAAAGGGGAGTTTAAGTTGTTGAAGCAGACCAATTTATTACATAACTCAGATAAGAAGTCCGAATCAGGCCCGCCTGCTGGTTGTAGCAATTACTAACAGAAATGGCTCCGCTTTATTTATTGTTATTACCTAAGGTTTGCCTAAGTGTTTGGGGTAGAATCCTATGAGCATGGTATCTATTACTGATTTAGACTGTGCCAAAGCAGTAACAAACTTAATGATGAGCGGTTTGAAATCCTATAGGCATGCTTGCTAAACCGTGTTAAATAGGGAGATTGAGTTACTTAAAACTGGTTCAGAATAAACTGATTTTAAATTAGACTAGTCTCAGATTCTGCAGATGATGATATCCATTATTACTGGTTTTAATTCCTATAGACATGATATCTAGGGTTACTGATTCTAATTCCTATAGACATGATTTCTATACATTATACTGATTTTAACATTATAAACACGATACCCGTTTATAGCCATTTAGATCCTAGAGCATGATGTCTAAGTGGTAACAAGTGTGCAGAATTTAAAATAAAGTCTTATAGGCAGGTTATCTAGGTATGAAGTTGAACATGCAGAATTTTAAATGAACCCCTATTGGCATGGTGTCTAAAATGCAGAATTGAACATGCGGGATGTAAAACAGTCGTATAGGCATGCTTTCTAAATGCAGAATTGAATCATTCAAAACACAAATCCTATGGGCATGTTTTCTACCCTTGAGCATGCATAATTACCCATCCCTTTTTCACTAGCCAACCCCATGTTTATTACAAATTATTACAGACAGTTGCTGAATTACATCAAGAAAATACATAAAAAGGAAAGTACAACCATATGAAGCCTGATACTGACTTCCTCTCTGAGTTATGGAACAAAACGCCTCAAATACCACTTGTTTCAAAGCCTTTCTCGGACCTGGGTGTGTCAGAGTTCCCTAATGGTCTCAAGGGACCACGGGCGGTGCTTACACCCAGGTTCATAGAACCAGATAGAGAAGAGTGCAGTGTGGAAGGGCTAGCCCTTATGTGTCCAAGTTCAGAGGGAGCTCATGGGTCCCAAGGCAAGGCTCACACAAGAGGGGCAGAACTTAAATCTAAGAAGATAGTGGAAGTACAGGAATAGAGTTTTAAAACTGAGGGGATAAAGGAGAGGGGTAAAGGGTGATAGGGAAATAGTAATTAGTAAAACACAGAGTTAATAACTTCATACAAAGGGGTCAGGGGTTGGGAATCCATTGCAAGGAGCCTGTGCACTTAGGCAGAGGTCAGCTTTGGGCATGCACAACAATAGAATGTGCTGGCATTCCTATAAGTCAACCAGAACATACAACAACTAGAGGAAACATGGAGGTTATGATCCCAGGGGGATCAAGTTTGGGTCATGCACAACAATGTTCAATGCTGTCATTCCCCAAACCAACCACAGATGCCAAACACATTGGGGATAGGGATTTAAGGTTCTCAAGCCATGATAAGCAATTAACAGAAGCATTAATTCAGAACAAAAATGGCAGACTCCTGCATGCTTAATAATGAAACTTGGGTTAAATACAAACAAGAGACAAACAAGGATGAAAGAAACAGTAAATGAACATGTTGTTGCTGATGCTGAAAATTAGTTAGAACATACCAGTCAAGATGCAAATGCAGAGAAAAAATGAGCAAGCTTCCCATAGCCTAGCCTTGGCTTTCAACCGGCTAGGTAAGGCAGCAATACAAGTAGCAACAAAGAAAAGAGAGAGATTTTAGTGATGTGTGTGTCTGAACTCAAGTGTTTTATCCCTTGTGTTCATGTGTTTGCAAGAAGAGGAGGTGGGTATTTATAGTTTGGAAAACATGTGAGAAATAAGGCAGTAAATAAAGTTCAATGCAAATATGGAAGTAATCAGCAATAAGAATCAATCAACCAAGTGATTCCCCTTTAATTGAGGAATTACTTGTTTAACGGGGCTCACATGTTCAAAAGAAGAAAAGAAAGATCAGTTTGAAGGCAGACTGATTGTTACCATAAAAGAAAGTAGTAAAACATCAAGTACTTAATCGAGTCCAAGTACAATGATACACTTGTGTGTTTTCTTTTTTTTGGGAAAAATATTCAGCAAGGTAATAAGTAAGGAAAGGGATCAATCACTTTAACAGGCGAGTAAAATTAGAGTTCACAAAAAGGGAAGTTTTAAAAATCAGTCCCAAAATTGAGCATCAGTCAAAGAAGGAACCTCATCATATAAATAGAATGCACAAACAAAAGACATGCGAGGCCAAGCTATTGGCAAAAGAAACAACATGCAATAGTAGTACAAAGTCAGTAGATAGCAAATATTCGAAACATGATAGTCAAGTAGGTCAGGTCTCATTGAATCAGTAGTAAGAAAAAATAGAGTGTCAGGAGCATGCAAAGGGTCTCACAGCATACTCGAGTTTCAAAGATAGTAAGAACTCAGAATCAGAGGAATCATATAAGGGAAAGAGGTGCTGAAACAAGGAACTTTAAATCAAGTCAGGCATTGAAAACGAGCAGTTTCGACTCAAAGACATAGGTTTTTCTTTTAAGAATATTCAAGCTTAACAGATGATAAACGGATAAATCAAATAGACATTAGCAAACAATTTCAGAAACTCGAATGAGCCCAAAAGAAATTAGGGTTCTCTAACATCAATCAAGTTTAAAGATGATAAAAAAATAAATCCGACAATATCTAGCAAATAGTCTCAGAAACTCGAATGAACCCGCAGAAATTAGGGTTTTCAACACCAATCGAGTTTAAAGATGATGAACAAGTAAATCAAACAAACATTAACAAATAGCTTCAGAAACTTGAATGAACCCAAAAGTGATTAGGGTTTTCAACATCAATCGAGTTTAAAAGGTGGTAAACAGACAAGTCAAGCAAGAGTTCAAACAAGCACACATCTTAAACATGTTAAAAGTCAGAGAAGAGATTTTGAAATAACTTAACAGGAAAAATCGTAATCGAAAAAGACAGAGAGCCGTTTTGAAGGCAAAATTGAAGAAACTTCGAGAAGATGTTTAAAAGTTCAAGATAAACACAGATCTAAAGTAGATCTGAAGGAAATCAGAGAGGGTCTTAGAGATTAGAGTTTTAGAAGACCCAGAAAAGGTGAGAGAGGCTTCGAAAGTTACCGATCTAGACAGGCCTGACTCGAATGGCCATGGCTGGAGAACAGTTATTGAGCGAGGATTGGACCAAGCCCGTTCAGAATCTGGTCATGAGACCACAAAAACAAACACATAGAAGC
>NW_017672795.1:136571-137197 GCF_001879085.1 Nicotiana attenuata | reverse complement strand
TTTACGGGAATGGTTAGGTTTGATATGGCTGCGGGAACTGGAGCGGGATCGCTCCTGCCGGGACGGCTGTTGCATGTCAGTTTTACCTGCAAATAGAAACAATACAAGCGTATATTGTGCATAAAATTAGACATGATGCAAGTTCCCTGTTGGACCATGAATGCTGTCCTCGGACGGTTAGGATGACGTCCTTAGACCATGACGTCCTGGGCCATGAAGCATGTAATAAAGGATTCGCAGGCTATGAAATGATGCTCTCGGGCTATGGAAATGATGCCTCCAAACCATGATGCCTTTGAATAATGATATGCAAAAGATTGAATGGGATCCTCAGGCCATGACATGGTGTTCTCGGGCTATGTGGATGGTGCCTCCGAACGATGACGCCTTGGGATGAGTTGGCGATATTTCAGCCCATGAAGGATGCAGTATATGGCGATCTTTCAGCCCATGAAATACAGTATGAGGTAATCTTTCAGCCATGCAGATGTAGTATGAGGCAATCTTTCATCCATGCAGATGTGGCGATCTTTCAGCCCATGAAATGCAATATGAGGCGATCTTTCAGCCATGCAGATGTAGTATGAGTGATCTTCAGCATGTAGATGCTGCGATGAGCGATCTTC
>NW_017672795.1:130692-133044 GCF_001879085.1 Nicotiana attenuata | reverse complement strand
GGCGTCCTTCTTCAACATCTTAAAAATTGGCTCGCAGATGACTGTGGACTGTGCTATGAACCGGCTGATGTAGTTGAGTCTTCCCAAGAAACTCATCACGTCCTTCTTGTTCTTTGGCGGTGGTAGTTCTTGAATGGCTTTGACTTTTGATGGATCCAGTTCTATTCCTTGGCGGCTCACGATAAACCCAAGCAACTTCCCGGCAGGAACCCCAAATGCACATTTTGCGGGGTTTACTTTCAGGTTGTACCTCCGTAATCTGTTGGAAAACTTCCTCAGATCTTTTATGTGGTCAGCGACTTTCTTGGATTTGATGATGACGTCATCCCCATATACCTCTATCTCCTTGTGTATCATGTCATGAAAAATGGTAGTCATGGCCCTCATGTAGATGGCCCCTGCATTCTTTAGGCCGAATGGCATCATCTTGTAACAGTACATTCCCCACGGCGTAATGAAAGCCGTTTTCTCAGCATTTTCTTGATCCATCCAGATCTGATGGTAACCGGCGAAACAATCCACAAATGACTGCAGTTCATGCTTGGCGCTATTGTCAATCAGGATGTGTATGTTCGTCAAAGGGAAGTTGTCTTTCGCACTGGCTCGGTTGAGATCCCGGTAGTCGACACAGGCTCTGACCTTCCTGTCCTTCTTTGGCACTGGTACTATGTTGGCTAACCATGTCGGGTATTCTACTACCCTGAGAACCTTAGCTTTGACTTGCTTAGTAATTTCTTCCTTGATTTTCAAATCATATCCGGCTTGAACTTTTTGAGCTTCTGCTTTACCGGCGAACATGTCGGATCAGTTGGCAGTTTGTGAGCCACAATAGACGTACTTAGACCGATCATGTCGTCATATGACCAGGCGAATATGTCCTCATATTCCCTTAGAAATTCTGTGTATTCCTTCTTTTCTGATGGCGATAAGTGAGCACTGATTCGTGTTTCCTTGACATTTTCTGCATCTCCCAGGTTAACAAGTTTTGTCTCGTCCAGGTTGGACTTAGGTTTGTGCTCAAAGTTCTCTACTTCTTTGACGATTTCCTCTGGTATGTCATCTTCCTCTGAATCACTGTCAGTTTGTCACGTTGCCTCATTGCATGTCACACTCATGGGTTCATCAAGATAAGTAATAGTAATGCTGTATAAATAAAGTAATAAGAGAAACATAATAATAAGTGTTGATTCATAAGAAAAGTCGAAAGGCTTTTGATAAATTTCATAATTGTTTTGAACATTGAAGATCTTATTGCGGGAATAAAAAATGCGAAAAGAAAATAAAAACAGTGCATGATGCTTGTTTTAGCCTTGCTACCTCGAGGCTCCCCGGGCTCTGGTTGTTCTGATAGTCCCGTTATTGAGGCGCGCCCCTCTGCTTACGACCTGTATGGAAGGGCCTTCCTCCCCCTCCTCCTCAATGATAACACAGCAATCCATATCATTGTCTTCTAAAAACAAGTTTTTCACTGCTGCGAGCGCCTCTTCTTCGTCCGTCCCATAGACGACGTCAGCCTGTTGGAAAGTCTGTTCTAAGTGCGGTATCAGCTGCTCCAGTGGGTAGTGAGGACCACGCCATGGTGGCGACCAGTTGTTGAACTCTTCCCAAGTGTATTCGTATCCCAAGCCGAATATCACGACCCATTTCTAAAAATAGATCGTGATGGCGCCCAACACCATTATCGGGCAAGCCAACGGGAAGATGAAATTTAGTTCCCCGTTTTATTCTTTTACCCAAAGTATGCATAGAAATTCATAAAATTCGGGTCAAATCAGAAATGAGCAATAATAAGCCAAAATAGTTATACAACCCCAAAATGATAGTCTACTAACGTGTGTGCCAAGACCTGGTGTCACAAGTAATGGGCAACTAGTAGGATGTACAAAATAATAAAAACTATCCTACTGTCCGAAACAGAATAGACAGCATAATACACAAGAAAGACTTCTTCAGGCTGCTGAACGGCATGGAAAGGAAGCAACTTACCGTAGAAGTCTCGAGTCTGCTCAGGAATGCGCACCAGATACACCTGCCTCAGATCCTGTACAATTAAGTACAAAAATATAGTATGAGTACATAAACAATATGTACCCAGTAAGTATCCCGTCTAATCTCGAAGAAGTAGAGACGAGAGGTTGACTTGACACTTACTAGGGTCAAATAACATAATAAAGTGTTCTGCTAAGCATGATAGTTTAAATAAATCAACGGCATGCAGCAAGAGGTAATAGTCATGTCCCTAACAATTTTACAGTTATCCGTACACATTTCAAGTAATAGCAGATCAAGTCATGGATAAGTTTTCACATACAAATATATAAGTCTCATGCGCACATCATAACGAGGTCGACG
>NW_017672795.1:113190-128788 GCF_001879085.1 Nicotiana attenuata | reverse complement strand
AACCTCCCCAACTCTCCTCAACACCTCAAAGGGACCAATAAACCTTGGGCTCAACTTGCCCTTCTTCCCGAACCTCATAATGCCCTTCATTGGCGAGACTTTCAAGAGGACCTTCTCGCCAACCATGAATGATACATCACGCGCCTTCTGATCCGCATAACTCTTCTGTCTGGACTAAGCTGTTCGAAGCCTCTCCTGAATCAACCTTACTTTATCCGAGGCATCCTGTACCAAATCTGTACCATACAACTTAGCCTCACCAGGCTCGAACTACCCGATAGGAGAACAACAACGGCGACCATATAAAGCCTCGTATGGAGCCATCTCTATGCTGGACTGATAGCTTTTGTTGTATGAAAATTCTGCCAAGGGCAAGAACTAGTCCCACTACCCTCCAAAGTCGATCACACAGGCTCTAAGCATATCCTCCAGAATCTGATTTCGTTCGCTCGGACTATCCGTCGGTCTGAGGATGGAATGCTGTGCTAAGGTCTATGCGGGTCCCCAAATCACTCTGAACGGCTCTCTAGAAATGGGAAGTGAACTGAGGGCCTCTGTCTGATATAACGGAAACAGGCACTCCGTGCAATCGGACTATCTCTCGACTATAAATCTGAGCATACCTCTCTACTGTATACGTAGTCGCCACTAGAATAAAGTGGGACGACTTGGTCCACCTATCAATGATGACCCATACTGAATCAAGCTTCCGCAAGGTCTGCGGAAACCCAACTGCGAAATCCATGGTAATGCGCTCCCACTTCCACTCTGGTATAGGCATCTGCTGAAGTAGGCCACCTGGTCTCTGATGCTCGTACTTGACCTGCTGGCAATTCAAACACCTAGCTACATACTCCACTATGTCTTTCTTCATCCTCCGCCACCAATAATGTTGCCTCAAGTCACGATATATCTTCATAGCCCCCGGGTGGATGGAATACCGCGAACTGCGTGCCTCTTCTAGTATCCTCTCCCTCAGACCATCAACATTAGGAACACATAGACGGCACTGGAGCCGCAAAGCACCATCCTCGCCAATAGAAACCTCCTTGGAACCTCCCTGAAGCACCGTCTCTCTGAGAACCGCCAGATGTGGATCATCGAACTGCCGGGCCTTTATTTCTCCCAACAATGAAGACTGAGCAACCATACATGCAAGAACCCGGCTGGGCTTCGAAATGTCCAACCTCACTTGTCTGTTAGCCAAGGACTGAATGTCCCAAGCTAGTGGCCTCTCCTCTGCTGGAATGAATGCCAAGCTACCCATACTCTCTGCCTTCCTGCTTAAGGCGTCCTCGACCACGTTCGCTTTTCCCGGATGATAAAGAATGGTGATGTCATAATCCTTCAATAACTTGAGCCACCTACGCTGCCTCAAATTAAGTTCCCTCTGCTTGAACAAATGCTGCAAGCTGCGATGGTCAGTATAAACCTCGCATGGATATAGGCTGGGTGCCTGGAGCCATGTCAATACAGAAATCGATATCACGATCCGGTGGCATGCCAGGAAGATGAGAAGGAAACACATCAGCGAGTTCTCGAACTACTGGAACTGAATCAATCGTCGGAGACTCTACGGTGGTGTCCCGAACATAATCCAGGTACGCCAAACACCACTTCTCGACCATGTGTCGAGCCTTTAGGAAAGAGATAACCCGACTAGTGGTATCAACTATGGAACCCTTCCACTCCAACCCTGGTATCGCTAAAGTAACAGTCTTGGCATGGCAATCTAGAATGGCGTGATATGGAGACAACCAATCCATGCCCAGGATGACCTCAAAGTCGATCATGTCGAGCAACAGGAGATCTGCTCTAGTCTCAAAACCATAGAAGGTAACCACACAGGACCGGTAGATCCGGTTACAACCACGGAATCGCCCACGGGAGTGGACACATGAACAGGAATGTCCAAAGGTGCAGGAGGAATGACCAGGAAACGAGCAAACAGAGATGATACATATGAATAGGTGGATCGTGGGTCAAATAATACCGAAGCATCTCTACCACAGATGGAAATAATACCTGTGATGACGGCGTCTGAGGCCAATGCATCTGGCCTGGCTGGAAGAGCATAGAATCTGGCCGGAGCGTCGGCTGGCTGGCCTCCGCCTGACAGAGCTGTAGTTGGCTGACCTCTCCCTGCCTGACCTCCACCTCTAGGATGGCCCCTACCAGCCTTCCCTCCACCTCTAAGTGGCAGGGCAGCTGGTGCTGAAATCGTAGGCTGCTGACCCTGCTGTACTGCCTTGCCCCAAAGCCTGGGGCAGTATCTCCTCATATGACCGAGGTCCCCGCACTCGAAACAACCCCGCGGTGCGGCGACCTTCTACCCTGATGGCCTGTAGAACCACTGGAAGAAGCCTGAATAGCCGATGGACGGTGTGAACTCTCCGGCATAGCACTGAAATATGAATTAGAAGAACCCTGAGGACCTGAGTACCCACCGGAGGAACCCTGAATAGCTGGTGGGCGATAAGAACTCTCTGGCATGGCGCTGAAATAGGGGCGCACTGGAGCACCCCTAGCAGGTGGTGGTGCTGAATATGGGGCATGCCGCGCTGCCCTCTCCTGAACTGACCTCTGCTCCTAGCCGGGGCACCTCTGAACTCTTCGGAGAACCTAGCCCTCTTATCATGCTGCATCTGCTCCCTACCCCTCAGACGGTAACCCTCAATGCTCCGAGCAATCTCCACTACTAGCTGGCAAGGAGTCCCCATCTCCACCTCTCGGGCCATGGTGGACCTGATGCCAGAATGCAAACCTGCAACAAACCTCTGCACTCTCTCTGCGTCAGTAGGAAGTATCATCAATTCATGGCGGGATAGCTCAGAAAACCTCGCCTCATAATCGGTTACGGACAGCTGACCCTACTCCAGCTGGTCAAACTGATGCCGCAGCTCCTCCCTCTCAGAGGGTGGAATATACCTGTCCATAAATAACTATGTGAACTCACTCCAAGTGATAGGAGGAGAACCTGCTGGCCTGCCCAGAACATAAGACTGCCACCATCTGCGGGCCCTGCCCTCAAGCTAAAAAGTAGTGAAGTCAATCCATGCGACTCCAATATCCTCATGTTGTGCAGTCTGTCCCTGCACCTGTCAATAAAGTCCTGGGCATCCTCATGATGCTCGCCCCCGAAGACCGGAGGGTGAAGCCTAGTCCATGTATCCAATAACTTCTGTGAATCGCCATCCGCAGCTGGCCTGGGCTGGGGCGCCACTGCAGCAACTGGCTGAACCGCATCCGCGGGTAGTGCACTCGGAGTCTGATACACTGCAGCTGCATGTCCAGGAGCCTGAGCAGTAGGGGTCTGTGCTCCCCCTCCTGCCTGTGAGGTGACTGGATCTGCTGGAAATAAACCAGCCCGAGTCATGGAATCCATGAACCGAAGAATACGGCCCATAACCTCGTGAAATCCCGATGCTGTCATAAAGTCTGTCGGGGTGGGCTCAGCTGCGGGCACCTCGCCCTGCTCCTCAATAATAGGATCTCCCGCAGGATCTGCTGGTGGTGCTATTGGGACAGCTCTAGGACGCCCTCGTCCCCTACCTCGGACCGGTGCCCTCCCCCGGCCTCAGCCTCAGCCTCTAGTAGCCGGGGGAGCAGCCCCTCCCGGGTCCAGAACATCGACCGTGCGTGTCCTCACCATCTGTGAGAGAGTAGAGAAGGAAACTTAGCATACTGACCACTGCACGAGATGATATGAATAAAGAGTAGTTTTCCTAAAACCCTATAGCCTCTCAAAGATAAATACAGACGTCTCTATACCGATCCGTAAGACTCTATTAGGTTTGCCCATGACTTGTGAGACCTATGTGAACCTAGTACTCTAATAGCATGTTGTCACAACCCATTTCCAAAAATAGATCGTGATGGCGCCCAACACCATTATCGGGCAAGCCAACAAGGAAGATGAAATTTAGCTCCCCGTTTTATTCCTTTACCCAAAGTAAGTATAGAAATTCATAAAATTTGGGTCAAATCAGAAATGAGCAATAATAAGCCAAAATAGTTATACAACCCCAAAATGATAGTCTACTAACGTGTGTGCCAAGACCTGGTGTCACAAGTAATGGGCAACTAGTAGGATGTACAAAATAATAAAAACTATCCTACTGTCCAAAACATAATAGACAGCATAATACACAAGAAAGACTTCTTCAGGCTGCTGAACGGCATGGAAGGGAAGCAACTTACCGTAGAAGTCTCGAGTCTGCTCAGGAATGCGCACCAGATACACCTGCCTCAGATCCTGTACAATTAAGTACAAAAATGTAGTATGAGTACATAAACAATATGTACCCAGTAAGTATCCCGTCTAATCTCGAAGAAGTAGAGACAAGAAGTTGACTTGACACTTACTAGGGTCAAATAACATAATAAAGTGTTCTGCTAAGCATGATAGTTTAAATAAATCAACGGCATGCAGCAAGAGGTAATAGTCATGTCCCTAACAATTTTATAGTTATCCGTACACATTTCAAGTAATAGCAGATCAAGTCATGGATAAGTTTTCACATACAAATATATAAGTCTCATGCGCACATCATAACGAGGTCGACGACCCGATCAAACCAAAAATAAACTGTGCACTGCCAGAGGGTCGAATGGCGCGAACCATAGATGCATCTATTTCTACCGAGGCGATCGGCCTGATCCACAAATATCAATTTATCTCAAGAAAACACATGAATGCGCATTTATTTCCAAGTAATTTCATAAAAGTGTCCAACAAGTGTATACATTTGCTTATTTCTTTTTCAAGTCTCTAGCATATCCTAAGTGATCACATTAACAAGAAAATATGGAGACAGTTGCAAATATAGCATGATACGGGCCCTAGACTACCCGGACAATTAGCATAATAGTAGCTACGCACGGACTCTCGTCACCTAGTGCGTACGTAGCCCCCGCATTTAATGGAAAATTACTCAATTATTATACCTATGGGGACAATTCCCTCTTACAAGGTTAGAAAGGAGACTCACCTCGCTCCAAAATGCACTTCAAATTCAGAGAACGAGTCCATGCCCTCAATTCGGAGCCGAACGATCCCAAACTAGTGAAACGAAGTAAAAGCTAGTCAATATAGACTCACAAGATCGAATTCTAGCTATTTAAGCAATTTCCCAACTCTTAACACGAGTTTCCTAAAATCCGACCACGGGCCCACGTGCCCGGATATCGAGATTTTTCGAAGGAAGTTGTTCTCTACATCCTAAGGATCAACAATATACGATTTCTAATTTATTCCATAGCAAATTTCGTGGTTAAATCTAACTTTTATTAAAACCCTAGGTTTTTGCTCTAACCCCATGATTTCACCTTAATACTAGTGTTTAATCTACTTAAAACATAAGTAATAAACTAGAAATGGGTAGGACTACCTTACCTCAAGATGCTTGGTGAAGATTTTCTCTCAAGAGCTCAAAAATCGCCAATGGAGGAGTGAAAAGTGTCAAAATGGGTTTGGAAGCTGTCTTTAATAAAGCTTACTAGTTCAGTGATTTTCGTATCTGCGGTCAGGGGACCGCATCTGCGGTACCGCATCTGCGAGAAAGTGACCGCATCTGCGGAATGGGGCGAAAGAGCTGGGACCGCTTCTGCGGTCTCAAGGGCGCACCTGCAGAGCCACTTATTCGGTTCCTGGCCTCCCTGCTCTAGGCCGCCTCTGCGATTAAAGGACCGCTTCTGCGGTCTCGCACCTGCGGTCCAACAACCGCATGTGCGGTTATGACAGAAGCAGCAAACTTCAGTCCTTTTTCAAAATTTCCACTTCACTCGAGCCTCGTTCGTTTGACGCTTGGGGCTCCCGGCCCCGCCCGAACATACCGACAAGTCTGAAATCACGAGACAGACATACTCGAACTTTCGGAATGCCTGAAACAACGCTTAATCTAGGAATCACCCCCTAAAACAAAATGGATCAAACTTATGAACTTCAAGTTCTTAATTTTCCTCCAACGGGCCAAAACGCCCTTAAACTACTCGGATTGATACCAAATTTTGCGAGTAGGTCTTAAATGGTATTTTTCACTTGTACCAGGCTTCTGAACCAACATACGAGCCCGATACTCATGAAATCAATCATTTGTTAGTTTCTTTAAATCCTTAATATTTCAGATTAACAATTTCTAATAAAATTTCATTACTCAGGCTAGGGACCTCGGAATTCGATTCCGGGCATACGCCCAGATCCCATATTTTCCCGTGGACCCTCCGGAACCATCAAAACACGAATCCGGGCCCGTTTGCCCAAAATGTTGATCAAAGTCAAACTTAGCCCTTTAAGAAAATCCTAAAGAGTTAAATGTGTATATTTCAATCCAAACTCTTCTAAATCCCGAACCAACCATCCCCGTAGGTCNATGTTTATTACAAATTATTACAGACCAGTTGCTGAATTACATCAAGAAAATACATAAAAAGGAAAGTACAACCATAGGAAGCCTGATTCTGACTTCCTCTCTGAGTTATGGAACAAAACGCCTCAAATACCACTTTTTTCAAAGCCTTTCTCGGACCTGGGTGTGTCAGAGTTCCCTAAGAGTCTCAAGGGACCCCGGGCAGTGCTTACACCCAGGTTCATAGAACCAGATAGAGAAAAGTGCAGTGTGGAAGGGCAAGCCCTTATGTGTCCAAGTTCAGAGGGAGCTCATGGATCCCAAGGCAAGGCTCACACAAGAGGGGCAGAACATAAATCCAAGAAGATAGTGGAAGTGCAGGAATAGAGTTTTAAAACTGAGGGGATAAAGGAGAGGGGTAAAGGGTGATAGGGAAATAGTAATTAGTAAAACACAGAGTTAATAACTTCATACAAAGGGGTCAGGGGTTGGGAATCCATTGCAAGGAGATTGTGTACTTAGGTAGAGGTCAGCTTTGGGCATGCACATCAATAGAAGGTGCTGGCATGCCTATAAGCCAACCAGAACACACAACAACTAGAGGAAACATGGAGGTTATGATCCCAGGGGGATCAAGTTTGGGTCATGCACAACAATTTTCAATGCTGTCATGCCCCAAACCAACCACATATGCCAAACACATTGGGGATGGGATTTAAGGTTCCCTAGCCATGATAAGTAATTAACATAAGCATTAATTCAGAACAAAAAAGGCAGACTCCCGCATGCTTAATAATGAAACTTGGGTTAAATACATACAAGAGACAAACAAGGATGAAAGAAACAATAAAGGAACATGTTGTTGCTGATGCTGAAAATTAGTTAGAACATACCAGTCAAGATGCAAATGCAGAGAAAAAATGAGCAAGCTTTCCACAGCCTAGCCTTAGCTTTCAACTGGCTAGGTAAGGCAGCAATACAAGTAGCAACAAAGAAAAGAGAGAGATTTTAGTGAAGTGTGTATCTGAACTCATGTGTTTTATCCCTTGTGTTCGTGTGTTTGCAAGAAGAGGAGGAGGGTATTTATAGTTTTGAAAACATGTGAGAAATAAGGCAGTAAATAAAGTTCAATGCAAATATGGAAGTAATCAGTCCCAAAATTGAGCATCAGTCAAAGAAGGAACCTCAACATATAAATAGAATGCACAAACAAAAGACATGCGAGGCCAAGCAATTGGCAAAAGAAACATCATGCAATAGTAGTACAAAGTCAGTAGATAGCAAATATCCGAAACATGATAGTCAAGTAGGTCAAGTCTCATTGAATCAGTAGTAAGAAAAAATAGAGTGTCAGGAGCATGCAAAGGGTCTCACAACATAGTCGAGTTTCAAAGATAGTAAGAACCCAGAATAAGAGGAATCATATAAGGGAAAGAGATGCTGAAACAAGGAACTTCAAATCAAGTCAGGCATTCAAACGAGCAGTTTCATCTTAAGGACATTGGTTTTTCTTTTAAGAATATTCAAGCTTAACAGATGATAAACGGATAAATCAAATAGACATTAGCAAAACATTTCAGAAACTCGAATGAGCCCAAAGAAATTAGGGTTCTCCAACATCAATCTAGTTTAAAGATGATAAACAAATAAATCTGACATTATCTAGCAAATAGTCTCAGAAACTCGAACCCGCAAAAAGTAGGGTTTTCAACACCAATCGAGTTTAAAGATGATGAACATCAAACAAACATTAACAAGTAGCTTCAGAAACTCGAATGAACCCAAAAGTGATTAGGGTTTTCAACATCAATCGAGTTTAAAAGGTGGTAAATAGACAAGTCAAGCAAGAGTTCAAATAAGCACACATCTTAAACGTGTTAAAAGTCAGAGAAGAGATTTTGAAATAACATAACAGGAAAAACCGTAATCGGAAAAGACAAAGAGTTATTTTGAAAGCAAAATTGAAGAAACTTCGAGAAGATGTTTAAAAGTTCAAGCTAAACACAGATCTAAAGTAGATCTGCAGGAAATCGGAGAGGATCTTAGAGATTAGGGTTTCAGAAGACCCAGAAAAGGTGAGAGAGACTTCGAAAGTTACCGATCTAGACAGGGGAGTCAAAGGTCTGAATCAAATGGCCATGGCTGGCCGGAGAAAGGTCAGAGACGACCGGGGAACAGTCATCGAGCGAGGATTGGACCAAGCCCATTCAGAATCTGGTCATGAGACGACAGCAACAAACACAAAGAAGCCATAGGAGGCTGATACGGGTCTTAGGCGACCCATAGATTAGGGTAGATTAAGGGGGCGGTGGCTAGGGTTTGATGTTGTTGTAGAGAGGATTTGGGAGAGGAGTGGAATACAGAGGCGGCGTAGGGTAACAAATGAAGGGGTTTGGGGGTAGTTGGGAATTAATTTAGGTAAAGGCAATTTTTGGCCGTTGATGGATTGAACGGGTAAAGGGGCGGTTTAATGAGACCGGGTTTGGGTCGGTTTTAATCGGGATTGGGTCAGGGTTTCGATAGGATTTGGGCTAGGGTAATAGGGATTCAAATTGGGGTCCAATTTAGGCTATAATCGAAATAAAACGGGGCTAACATTTAAATAGCCAATTTTCCTATTTGATTTATAAAAAATAATAAAACAGTTTCTGGAAATAAATTAATGGTACTAAAATGATTTATGACACATAATTAATTATTTAAAAATACCGGACTTAATTTTATGAACATAAATGTAGCTAAATCCTAAAAGAGACTAATATTGTCATTATATGCAATTTAGCTTTAAAAATACTAAATAAATTTGTAAAAATATGCAAAAATTCCCTTGGCTATATCTTAGCATAGATAAAAAGTGCAATAAGTGAATCACCAAAAAATGATAATTTTGGAAACAATTACTGAATTTTATGGATAAAAATAGGAGAATAAATAGATAAAAAAAATCTTTTTAAATTAAGAAAAAGTAATAAAGCACTTGGATATATGCATATATATATATATATATATATATATATATATATATATATATATATATATATATACCATTTTGAAGTTATATTTTCATATTGAAAAATATATAGGGGAAAATTGGGTATCAGCAGAAGGGACTACTCGACCCACAAAACTAATTAGACAACCGAAAAGGTGTCATGGACCTTCCTCAGAAAATGGGAAACAAAACACACAAAATAGAATATAAGGGACTGTACTTAACATCACACTGTTGTGGCGTGCAACCTGATCCGAACAACATACCCGTGGCGGCGTGTCACTTGATCCACACATAAAATTCACATAAGTAGATACACATCGGGCTATATCGCTCATTACTACAAAATACCGAATATTGGTCACAAGCGCTCTAAGTGCATAATACCATCCCCGGGGAGACAGATAGTGCCATACGCTACAAAACTAAAGCACAACTGAGGTGCGATATATGCTCTGAATCTCAAGATCCATCCTGCTCGCACAACACCATCGCTACACGGAACCTCAACACATAAGAAAATTACCAAGCCGCTTCATAACTCACATGTCACAACATAATATTACATGAAATAGCCAACGATGAACTAACATCCAATATTCGAGTACTCCTCCATAGGGAGTGCTATGCTGAAATGAACACATCTGGCCTGATATAGAGCCCACATTCATATTTAAATCCACTCACCGATCTCAAGCCGATTCTGATCGCACCGTACCAGGTTATTAACCTTTCAAGGGTTCATAATAACCCCTTTTTCCCATGACATACAAGAACAACCCTCATATCCAGAGCAAACCTCCACAGTCCACAACCCAATAACCAAGTGCCCTCCAGGCATAAATTCTCAAATTAGCGATATTACCACGATTTCCATACTTAGTTTAAATTTCCAATCAATCAAGCGACTACAGGTCACACTCATACAATCTCCCCGTGAGACACGCTCCCACGATATCCGCACCAGATAACACGTCTGCATATCTACCACCGACCACACTAATGTTGTAAAGCAAATCAAGAATCCATAACTAGGTTGGAAAGCCTCTTTCACAAAACACCAATCTCAGGTGACACCGAAGACAATACCAACTTACTCTAAACATTCAAATCCCTTTCTTGCTCATCCGAGATCGTGACATCCTTGTCAACACCGAACAACAACCTTGATCCTCACTTCCAAATTTCATAGCACTCACTGCACCTTAACATGCCAATATGCGATAGTGCCAGAATTTCATCATAACTCTTGAACCAATAATAGGGTAAACGCTTCATTACATAGAAGCTTTTTACTTAACTCATTCCAAGAGAACCATAGCAAGACGCGGGTGGATTCTCATAATCGTAGAACATTCAAATCCTCAAGCAGTGGTCTAAACCACCATAACCTTTTTGGGATCCGCCTACACATAACAGGCTATAATAATTGAATACTCCCAACTATATCAACTACGGCGGCCGTCAAGCCTCACACGCTGTCACGAATCACATGCATAACTTAGTCACACTGAAGGAACTGATCACTACCACCAATATGCTAGTTCCACTATGGCTAACCGATCTAAGTTCTTCACATTTATCCTTGATTGCCTTAGAAATAATAATAACTCCATTCAACACATCACACACTCAATCCGTACTCATCCCGAGTGGCCTTTTATCACGAGACCATGTTGTCTCAAATCCCACGAAATATCTCACACCTTCCTTGGGCGCATATTCGCATCCTCAACTGATCCACCCATTCCGATAAGCCCTCTACGAATCTGAAGTCTGTTTTCTCTCATTCACCAAAATGCTATACTACAACCCGAAATTATCAAGAACATTCGGATCCCCCTATCACGATCTGCTGCAAAAGCTCGATTCTTAACCACCCTACTGGCTTGAAATCCTTAAGCACCGCATTTTAACCTTTGAATTCACTAGGACCATTGTTGAGAGTCATCCACTCTGACTTGGTCTGGCATATAATTAACTCCAAGGCTCCGCTGGCACAGGAATACCCATCTCCATAAAGCACCCGATTGAATCTCTTCCCTTGTAAATCACCTCTGTACGAAAGCGTAAATCATGAATCTTCCCAAAGCCTGAACATGAGTCGATAAGGCCAACTATAGCACACCTTTATCAATTCCTTTGCTCAAATTACCACTTATGTTCTTCTCCTTTAGCTGAAATAACTTATCAATATGCCGATAACCCGAAACCTCCCAAGAAGATAACCATACAACCCAATCATAGGCGGTGGGACTCTCCCACTTAGCTTGAAGCCACCATTACACAACTCTGGAACCCCTTAAGATTCTTCCTTCATCATTGACATGATCTTGCACCACCAACTCGCCAAATTCCTCGAAATCCTTCTGTTTTACCTTTCATGAACACTCCGAATCACTAACCACATTTACCTCTCCGACCTCTTACGTAACGCTGATAGAATTCTTCGCCTAAGCTTCATCAACGCCACGCGACCGCTAACCTGCTCACAGGAGATAACCCACCTGTGGAAATTACGTGCCGACATCTCCCAATGACGGTGCACTGCACAATTACTATGAAATCCTTAACCCTACCTGAGACCATGCTTGTTCGCTAGCCGTACAAGCACATTCACTCCTCATGGACATCAACCAAATGTGCGACAATACATTCCAATCCAAAGTCATCTTGTATCCTTCTTCATATCACGCAACTCCTTTCTGTTGCATCAAATCTACCGCCATATAATAGCCGATATTTCAAATTAAGTCCATAGACCCAGTCACGATCCACCCTGAATCTCAAATCACTCAAGACTTTTTCTCCGGGTGTGTAGTCATCCTACCACAGGACCCATACGCTACTCTGCCACTCTCCCACTTTGGTCAAACTCACTCCTTCAAGCAACTACCCGACTTCTGCTTCTCATACTTGGCCTTCTAGAAGTTTAATCACCACAAGACACTTCACATATGTTCTTCCTCATCCTTTGCTGCTCAGTTGATGCCTTAGATCAAAATGTAACTCAGTAGCATTTGAACCAATAGACCGCTACTATCTTTAAACCTTTCAGAAGGTCATCCTTTCTTCAGCCGTCGACATTAGAAACGTCGATTCAATCTTGAACCACCGCACCCTGCGATCTTTGACAGCTGCTACTTGAATACTAACTCGCAATATCCTGCCCCACAGGGGATTTGTAGAAGATCATAACATTGGAAAACTTAACGCATTCAATCGAGGACGATGACACCACGTCGCTAATAAAAAATTCCACCACACTTGAAAACACCAAGTCTCATTAGTCTATCAACCCAAACCTGATCATTTATAGTCCGTTTGACTTCCCTCCATTGGGAATATAATACTGAATTTCTAAATCATGCACTGAGAAAACCCCCTTCCAAGTTATACACTGCTTCCACGCATCGACAAGCATCCCACCATCACATCAATACCGTGTAATAACCATTTACGAGCATCATAATAACCCTGTGCATAGCCTCAAAGCTCTCAGAAGTACAACTACGGAGCTGAAATGACAGAATATCCTTCCACAAGGCGTCGACAATGGTCTAATGAACTACGCAGGGAGAAACATCCCGCACCACGTCTATTGTAACATTATAATTACCCACTCGTCGATTCATGACCAGCGCTTCGCGTCGCATAAGATTGAATGGAAAGGAAATAAAGGCATAAGCCTCAAAGGGATCAAATCGCACGATGAAGAAATCAAGAAGGGAAGTGCTCTTAACAGCCCTGTAGCATCTTGAAAATAAGAACAGACCTAAGGGAACCTAGTGCTCTGATACCATGTTGTCACAACCCAAAATCCACTAAGCATCGTGATGGCGCCGGACACCACCGTCAGGTAAGCCAACACCAAATAACTAGTAATTTCTCGTTTTAATATTTTCAAAATCATTTCTTCTAATCACTAAACAGTGAATAGTAAACTTCATTGAATAAATAATAATGTCTTTACAAAATTTATTTACTGAATACCCGAAATCATCCCAGAATCCGGTGTCACAAGTGCACGAGCAATCACTAGGAAATCAAATGAAGTACAATATCTATCCGGGATATAAATTTGGACAAAAAGTAAATACAATACACTGAAAGAGACAATGCTGGCTGCGAGTCACGTCGAGAGATGCAGCTCACCTAAGTCTCTGTATCATCCATGCTGCTACATCCATTAGGCCTCTAGAGATACATGTGCTTGTGCGACAAAAATGCACAACAAGTGTAGCATGAGTACAAAAACAACGTGTACTCAATAAGTATCCCCTCTAATCTCGAAGAAGCAGAGACGAGAGGTCGACTTCGACTCATACTAGGGGTCCAAGAATAATATACCAACAATATAGTAAATTGAGGATTTTCATAAAAATGGTTGTACTCAATAGCCTGAGGCAAGTAAACAATTCTTTCGTTTATAGGAAATTCCCAAATTCATTTTCATCATTTATACATTTATCTCAGGCCAGGGAGAACAAATGTCAACATTTATGAATTTCAAGGCAAGTAATACAAGCATGCACAAATCATGCTGAGGTCGTACGACCCGATCCAACAAATATTTAAAATGTGCACTGCCAGAGGGTCAAATGGTGCGAACCATAGTTGCATCTACTTAATCTACCGAGGCGTTCAGCCCATTCCAAAATAGATAAACACATTCAAACAGTCAAACAAGGAATTCATGAAGGAGCAATTAATCAGGAAAAGGCAAAATTCTCTTTTAAAAGTCAAGAAATGATGTCTAGCCTTTTAGAAATTTATTTACACATTCAGTATGGTTTATGCATTTCGAATTGACAACAAGGTTGCAGTTATTACAAGTAATGCATGCTTTTGGGTCCTAGACTACCCGGACTTAAGCATAATTATAGCTACGCACGGACTCTCGTCACCTCGTGCGTACGTAGCCCCCACAAATATAAGCACATATCCAATTAATTCACCTATGGAGACAATTCCCTCTTACAAGGTTAGAAAGGAGACTCACCTCGCTCCGAAGTTCCATAACCGGCATTCCACGCCTTTCTGATGGCTCAAATTGATGACAACGCTCCCAAAACTAGCCAAATAATGGGCAAACCAATGAAAATATACCATAATACTTATAACAATTAAATTTACATAAATTCCCAACTCCACTTGAAAGGTTGACGAAATCGCCCTTAGGCCCATGTGCCCGTATTCCGAAATTTTTCGAATATAAAGTTTACCCATATCCTCACGAGCTCAATTATATAATTTACTCTCAATTTCATGTCCAAAATCGTGGTCAAAATCCAAGAATACCACTTTTCTAGGTTTTCCTCAAACTCCCAAATTTCTACCAATTTTCATGCTAAAATCTATACATAATCAATGTATTTAACTCAAGATAGGTGGGGATAGCTTACCTTGTCATTGTTGATGAAATCCCCCACTTGAAGCTCTTAAAAAATCTTCCAAACAAGAGTAAATGGAAGAAAATGGGCCAAACCTCCATTTTAACGAAACCTTACTGCCTCCACCATTTTCGCACATGCAGTGCATAGACCGCTTCTGCAGCGCATGTGCCGTTTTTGCGGTCCGGTGCTCAAGTCCAAATCCGCTTCTGCGGTCTCCTCAGCGCAGATGAGCACCCACATCTGCGGGTAAATCTTTGCACCTGCGGTCACTGCCCTTCTTCTCCCACGCACCTGCGACCGTTTCCTCGCTTCTGCGATCACGCACCTGCGGTCAAACTTGGGCACGTGCGATTACACTAGAACTGATGCACTTCAGCCATTCCTTATGTTCCATTTTCGATCTGTTGACCACCCAGATTCCACCCGAGGCCCCCGAGACCCTGTCCTATCACACTACCTAGTTCCAAAACATCATGCCGACCCGCTCGAGGCCTCAATCACATCAAACAACGCTAAAATCACAAATCACATCCCATTTCAAACTTGATGAACTTTAGAATTTTTAACATCCTCATCCGATGCCGAAACCTATCAAATCACCTCCGATTGACTTCAAATTTTGCACACAAGTCATATTCGACACTACGGACCTACTCCAACTTTCGGAATTGAAATCCGACCCCGATATCAAAAAGTATACTTCCGGTCAAACTTCTCAAAAACCTTCAAATTTCTAACATTAGCCAAATGACTCCAAAATGACCTACGGACCTCCAAATCCACTTCCGATCGCGCTCCCAATACTCGAATCACCATACGGATTTATTCCCAGACTCCGAATCCCAAACGGATATCGATAACAC